>NC_064287.1:35181618-35366926 GCF_019186545.1 Solanum stenotomum
GTTACTAATTCTCTTGTAATATAGTTTTCTTCTAGTCCTGTATTTATTAATATTAAATATTTTCGTTGTTCCATTATTCCCGTTATGTAATAATGATATGGTTTTATTTCTTCTTCCATTGATTTTTGTGGGGTTTTATCTATTCTTCTTGAGGTACTCATTTTTTATGACATTTGAGGTATCTCATTATTTATTCTTTTTGATGTACTTAGTCTTTCTTTTACTATTTCCAAATCTTCTTTTATATCAATTTCGTTATAACTATAATCATTATTATCTATGACTGTAACTATCCTTTCAAAAGGATTTTCTATTTTTATTTATTTTATTTTATTTTTTGCTGTTATTTTATGTTTTGTTGTTAAAACATATAAGTTTTTACATCTAGTTGTAAATATTTTACTTCCCGGGGCTAATTCTATCCCTGACATTCTCCAATATAATACTAGTGATTTATCTATGTTTCTGTCATTTGTTGCTACTGAGTACTTAGCACTTATTATAAATTTAAATTTTTGGTATATGAGGTTACCTTTTACTGCACTAATTATACTTTTTTTCTATAGGTTGTATAAGTCTATCATCCGCTAAGTATATTTCTATGGGTGTATTTATTCCTTCTCTAAAACATGCTTTTATTAGTATTTCTGTTCCTCCTAAATGTACATATTTACTTGGATTTTTAGCCTTAAGATCTTGTATTTCTTTGTTTATTATTCGTTTATTTATTATTGGTATTTTAGCCTTTCCTTTGGTGTATTTGCAATCTATGATATGTTCTCTTTGACTTACTACATAATACTCTTCTTTTTGTCGTTTAAACCAATTTCTTATTGTTGGTATTTCGAATATTTTTTTCTACGCTTAGGTCTAATTCTTTTCCTTTTATTTGTTCAAATATATTATTATCAAATATTATTTTTTGTTCTGCCGATTCTTCATCTTGATATTTTTCTTTAGTTATTATTTGTATATCTGTTTCAGTCATTGATATCGTATTCATTATCTGATTCTATTACTGAATTATTTTCCATTTCATTTTCCGATAATTCATATATACTATCATTGCTTCCTAATTCATAATCTACGTACTCTATTTGCGTATATTTTTCATCGTCGATTATTATTTCTGATATTTGTTTTTTCTTCCGATTTTTAGGTAATTTACAATCTCTAGCTATATGTCCTAATTTTCCACAATTATAACAAGTACATTCCGTTAGTTTCCTTTTTGGTCTATATGGTCTTTTGGTTTTGTAGTTTTTTACATAGTATCTTCTCCTTGATTTTTTATATTTATATTTTGATCGGTATTTTTTATTATATTTCTTTCTATTTTTATAATATCTAATGGTACAACCAAATTGAGGTGCTATTTTATTTTTGTAACATGCCAAGTTTTTTACTAATATTTTTTCCATTTTTATTTCTTCTTTATTTTTTCACATAGTTCCATAAACCATCGTTGCAAGAATTTCATTCTACCTCATAAGGTGTCTGTTAATTCTGCTTCATTTCAACTTTTTATTATTTTTGAATTAAAAGGTTCTGGTAATTTTGTGAAATATAATTTTCTTATTTCTTTACTTTCTTTTGTGCTATATGTTCCTTTATAATAGTATCTCTAAATGCACATGTATATTCATCTATGTAACACATATTACATATTGCTAATTTTGTCATTAGGTTCCGATTTAGGATTTTTTCTTTATTTTGTTCTTCTACCTCTGTTGTCATACTACTAAATTCATTTCTTATAGCTATTTCGTATTTATATAATATTTCCATAGTTGTAGTGACTATTCCACCATCAAATTTTTTATTATTTCTTAGGGTTTTTAAACTTTCATATGATAAATTTTATAGCCATAATTTTACTGTTCCTATAAGCGTTCTTTCTATATATCCTGGTGTCTCTATTATTACTATTTTGTTATCTATTAATTGTTTTGATATATATCATATCCATAATTGGAATGTTTTATTTATATCTGCTACACAGTCTAAATCTAAAAAATCATGTCGTTCAGTTATTGGTTTAGATGTTCATTTTTTATTTAATTTTTTATCCCATATAGTTTTTTCTCTATCATATTGTCCATAGTTTACATTGTAATATTTTGGATCAAAATTTTTTGAGAGGTTTCAGTGCTTAGCTTTGCACTGCAACATGTCCAGTTACTAAATATTAAATTTTTAATATATTGTAAATGATATTATCGATATGCGGATAAAAAACCTAGATCTGTCCTGCTGGAAAACTATATGCACAGCGGAAACATATTAGAATCTTACTGCTTACATGAATAATAGATAACCAATACCGTTTATGCTAGATCACATAATCATGCTAGAACACATAAACATACTGAAATTTAATTCGATAAATACCTCTTGAAGCGTGATCAGACATCTTCAAGCAAATCCCAAATTAGACTGATCTACAAACGAATCCACAAGATAGACAACAACTATGATCTTCTACAGTGATCCCAAGTTCACATCCGAACTCTCTCAATACTTGGGTGGGCAAGTATGAATAGAAAACTAATCTATCTAGGGCTAGAAGAATCCCTAATTATAAGGATTTCTTCACAGTCCAAAGAGGAGAACCAAACACACGATATTTTTCTTCAACCGAAAAATACACACTACTTTTCTTTTTATAAGAAAACTAACGCCTCTCCCCTTTTCCCTTTAGAATTAGGATTCTGAGTTCTAGTTAAATATGGGCACTGGAGGGACCACATAATTAATTGTTGAGGCTTCCTATTATGGAAATAATTCCAAATAATTAATTTGAATTATTCTTACCATAATAAATTACAAATCATTCCACTAGAAATTCGTAATTGCAATCCTCTATTTATATTTCGTAATTCCCCATTAAACACTTATGTAATTTCCCATGTTAAGATTTCAGATACTAATCAATAAATTAAATTACTGACGAATTTAACTTAATGATTAATTTCCTTTAGAGCACTACTAAACTTATTTCATGTGTCGGATTCATAAATCCACTTGCAAGGTTTGACACGATGAAAACTTATAAGTTTCTCAAAAAGGCATATCAATCAATCTCTATAATGAGACATGGATTTCATCAACTAACTTATTATTGCACCAATATTTATTATTATCATCCAACTTACCAGGCATATTGACCCATCTCAGAATCTCAACTTTTAATAAATCAAAACGATAATTAATATATACAGATCATAATAGTTATATCAGGATTAAGAATATAAGTACATTTAATAGTTTAGAGAATATGTTTTGTCAGTCAGTCTAAAACAACTATCTGTACTCGGTCCCGTTCAATACATACAAAATGCACTAGCACAAGAAGTTGGAACTATACTGTTCCCATAATCAAGATAAATTACCTATAATCTTGTGCTACAATCGTACCGATGGCATGTCCAATTTCCATCCTAGATTGTGAACAAAAAACTTTATACTTATAAGAACCGATGATTTAATCATCTGTGTATAAGCTAAAACTCTACACACTAAATCATCTACTATATAAGTAAATAGACACCATAAACGAATATATGATCTATTAAAATTGAGCAAATATTTATTCTATAATAAATATTATTTCTTAACACATGGTTAATAGTATATATCCCAACAATCTCCCACTTAGACTTTTAACCATCACAATTGTTATAATGTATTATATCGAAATGCATGGTTAATAGTATATACCCTAACAATCTCCCACTTAGATATTTAATCTTGAAAATTGTTAGAATACTATGTCTAAACACATGATTAATAGTATATACCATAACAACCTCCCACTTAGACTCTTAACTATGCATTTACAACTTTCACAAGCATTCCTTTATTTCTATTTTCTCATGCAATTTTGTCTAGTAGTGCTTCGTCGTAACAAATCGATTTTGTACTAGATCTTGAGAGTGCTTCTCATGAAACCTTCCAAGGGTGTACTTCTTTTCAGATCATAAAAGTTCTCTCAAGTATACAAAACAAATCAATCTTCGCTATGATTCTCCCACTACGACTAAGCACTACATAATCACACTTTCATGATCTTGAGTCTTAATATTTTCTTCAAAATCTTTCGATATTGAAATATTAACAACTTTTCATGTAGTGTTCTTCAATTTGCTCAACATCACTTCCACTACTTGAGGTAGTAATTTTCTTATGTCTAGCAACGTTTCTCCCATTACATAAATGCAATGGAACGTCATTTCTGACATACCGATTAGATGTTTTTGAGCGTCTGAATTTCTAATTAACTTATTTGTTATTTCTTTGTTCAATTCCTGTAAAACTAGTTTACTTCTACGAACATGGTTTACTAAATGATCCTTTTCTAGAAATCAAGACAATTGTGTTAACAATTGTCTTATATTCTTTAGGACACTATAATAAACCTTCTTTCATTCTTTAGGATATCTAATTAACACACACATTCCGTTCTTAATTCCAATTTTCTTATTCTCCCACTTAGCACATGTGCTGAACAATCCTATATCTGAACATGTCACAGATTAGACTTACGTCAAATTCAACTAGTTCTATAGTTGTTCAAGGTTCTGATTTGAAAGAAATTGAATTCAGAATGTGATATGTAGTTATTGATACCTATCCCAAAAGAAACAAAATAACTAATAATAAGTCAATAATTAATCTTATCATCTTCATAAGAGTCTACTTCTTTTCTCTTCTACACCAATCTATTATAGAGTGTCTGGTGTAGACAATTGAAATGCAATTATTCTATAAGATAAGTGACTCATGAACTCTGCAGAGAGGTTTACGTCACTACAATCAGATTGCAGTGACTTTATATATATTTTTCATGATGCTATTTTCGTTTGTCTTAAATATTTTGATCAGTTTGTCTAGACATTCAGACTAAAAAAACATCAAAAAATATATATTCATATCATGAGTAACCGCTTGTGAAAATCTCAGAATACTCAAATTCACCTCTTGCCTGAAAGTTCATTTACCTCACAAATCAAAATAGAATAATTCTAACTTATCACTACTACTTTTTCCTTTTTAATAGGAAAGGTCTCTTAATTATTTTTCCTTCTGAACATAACTCACATGTTGGTAGTGACTTCACTTTCAATGAACCGTTATGTTCATCCATTAACCAACCTCGAAGTTCTATTCAAAATAAATAACTTAGACGCTAGTGTACAATAAGTTTCATTCAATCCAAAAGATACTTTCTCTTATGAGATAGATTAATAAAATTCAGTTTATGCGAGATAATATTAATAAAAAAAACACGCATCAATAGACCACAAGAAATGAAATATTCATCAAACTCAATGATAGGAGAGTTATAAATAAATATATCAAATATTCATCTCTTATCTAGTTAGAAACTGAAAATAATTCCTTCTAACATAAGGTACATGTACAATGTATTCTTTGAATTAATATCTTTATCTCTACCAAAAGAAAAGCTTGAGTAGTACTAAGTGGGTGTGTAAAGTCTATTGAGAATATGAGATATAATACTTTAAATAAATCATAATATTTCGAATAATCCTAAATAACAAAATTCAGGGCTCACTTATACATATATATCCATGCATCTCGAAAAGCCAATCGATGGGATTGGAGAACTACTCATGCAATACACATGTACAATGACCGATTATTCACTCCATAAACTTATACAGACCTAACTCAGTTGGAGAGTCTACTGTTAGTTTAAGTCAAGTGAAAATCCTCTAGTTACATTGATCCAATCTTATATTACTCAGTTTAGGAGAGTTAATACAGATTATCAAAACTAGACGATTAAATACATAGTGACTTGTATCAATTTCATCCGATAGGGAGGAAGGTCTAAGCCAGCACATAAAACTAATACTTCACTACTATTTAATCAAATATGACCAAAATCTCATATAACGATCCAAAAAAATTAATTTCTTACTAGGTCGTTCTTATGAATCTACCAAATTCTAGATCAATCAGGGTTCTTTTTTTTTTTTCGAATTCCAAAACTATGATCAATTTGGTTGAAAACGTTGTTTGGCCAAAATAGAATTTAAGATTTTCCCGCTCAGTAATTCTTTATCATATATCATCATTTTGTGAAGTAGATACACGAATTAAGAATAAAGAACGAAATTCTAAAATTCCAAAAGAAAAGCATGTTTATGTATATATTGAATATTAAAATTCAAAAACACACCTCATAGATATCAATGCATCTTGAACAATAAATTTTGATGAAAAAATGACTACTCATGCAACATACATATGTGGTGTCAGATATTCACTTCAACAAATTTAGAACAAAAGCTAACTCAGATGGAGAGTATATGTTATTTTAAGTCAAGTGAATATCATTATTCCTAGATCCATTGATCCAATCAATTATTACTCAGATAGGGAGAGTCAATACAGATAATCAAAACTAGAGATTAAATTTTAATGACTTGTATTAATTTCATCCGATAGGGAGGAAGGTCTAAGCCAACACATGAACTTAATACTTCGCTAAAATTTAGTCATGAATGCCAAAGAGAACAATCTCTATCACCACTGTATCATAGTCGAGTAATTTTCATTAAAATTAATTTTCAAGATTGAAAAAATATCTAAAAACATTATCTAAACGACCTCAAATTGCCAAATCACTTCATAATAATGAGTATTTTTAATTTGATCGTTTCTGATGAACCTACCGAATTTCAGATCAATCAGAGTTCAAAAATAATATTTATCTTCGAAGCTATGATCAAATTCAGATTCAAACGATTTGAGGAAAAATAATCAGGTCTACATCCTTATCATATTCAATTTATGTTAACTCATCACGTGTAATTATGTACCACATATAACATAAATAAAACCAATATAAAGGATGTCATTCCTACCAAATCACATTTTAATTTCAAAGAACAACTTTAAAATCATTTTAACGACCTCAAAGAATCATAACTACATAACAATGTGTACTTCTTACTAGGCCGTTATCAATGAACTTACCAAATTTCAGGTCAATTGGAGCATATAAAGAATCTTTATTTCCAAAGCTATGACCAAATTCAAATTCAATTAATTTAAGTATCTTTAGGAATTAAAACAATATAACATACATTCTTATCACATATCAATTCATGTTAAATAACCATGTGTAATCATGTTCCAAATTAAACATAAACATAATTGACAAAAAAAATGATCTTACCATCTATTCAAATCAAATTTTAATCCGACAAACTACCCAAACCCATCTAAACGATTTTCAATGGAACCATCAAATTTCAAGTCAATCAGAGATCATAAAAAATCATGACCACCTAAACTATGACCAAATTTGAAAAATAGCCGTTTTAGGCATAGTTAATGACTAAAATAACATGATTCCCACTTTCATTCTCTTCTTATAATTATCTCATGAGCATAAGGCATGGTGTGTGTCCTTTCTTTGACTAAGAAACACAATTAACCTTCTTACAACAAATTGTTCTCAATTAATACACTTGAGAATCCAAGATATTACGTTTTCTCCTTTTTATACCGGTGAAAACCATTAATATCTCTTCTCATGAATTAATAGGCATACTAGCATCTTAAGGTAAAATCTTCATTCATATAAATAAATGTTTACCACTAGTATTCACTTAAAACAATTTATACATGATACATTAAAGATATTCTAATGACTCAAATAAATAGATCACTTTCATAAACCCTATTTATTAATCATAATTATCAATTCGTGTATCAATATATTTCTACATGTATAAAAAATTTAAGAATTTAATAATGATTCCAAATAAATAGACCTAATTAACAATTCTATTTATTAATCACAAATTCTTAACTTTTATCATTTATACCAGAAGAAAACAAAACAATGCTTGTAAAATTAACTAACAAAAAAAAATTAATAATCACCATAAGAGAACTAAATTGTGTAACCCACCAGGCAAGTCAATTTCTTACTGCCAGGTGCCGCCACCAACACCAAAACACTCTTCTTTCTTTTTTTAAAAAAAATAATTTGACAATCACGATCAATTGGGAAATTCTGCACTATGCACCTATATTGAAGCCGCCCAATACCATTAAAAATCTTTTAATCCTATTATGTTCAAACTAATTAAAAAATGTGGATGGCTTCATTCAACACAGTGCAAAGCAGGTTAACCCAACTCATAATTGTTATAAAAACTTAGACATTGAAGAGAAATAACCCACTTTGCAACAAACCGTCTACCAGGGTAATATCCGACGCAAAGCAAAAAAAAAAAAATTCCTCTTTCTAGAGTGATCATACACAATCCATATGTATTTTATTTTATTTTTTATCTATTTAGATGCAAGCAAGGCTCTTGATGCCAATTGTTGGAAAACTATATGCACAGCGAAAGCATATTAGAATCTTACTGCTTACATGAATAATAGATAACCAATACCGTTTATGCTAGACCACATAATAATGCTAGAACACATAAACATACTGAAATTTAATTCGATAAATACCTCTTGAAGCGTGATCAGACACCTTCAAGCAAATCCCCAAATTAGATTGATCTACAAACGAATCCACAAGATAGACAACAACTATGATCTTCTACAGTGATCCCAAGTTCACATCCGAACTCTCTCAATACTTGGGTGGGCAAGTATGAATAGAAAACTAATCTATCTAGGGCTAGAAGAATCCCTAATTATAAGGATTTCTTCACAGTCCAAAGAGGAGAACCAAACACACGATATTTTTCTTCAACCGAAAAATACACGCTACTTTTCTTTTTATAAGAAAACTAACGCCTCTCCCCTTTTCCCTTTAGAATTAGGATTCTGAGTTCTAGTTAAATATGGGCACTGGAGGGACCACATAATTAATTGTTGAGGCTTCCTATTATGGAAATAATTCCAAATAGTTAATTTGAATTATTCTTACCATAATAATTTACAAATCATTCCACTAGAAATTCGTAGTTGCACTCCTCTATTTATATTTCGTAATTCCCCATTAAACACTTATGTAATTCCCCATGTTAAGATTTCAGATACTAATCAATAAATTAAATTACTGACGAATTTAACTTAATGATTAATTTCCTTTAGAGCACTACTTAACTTATTTCAAGTGTCGGATTCATAAATCCACTTGCAAGGTTTGACACGATGAAAATTATAAGTTTCTCAAAAAGGCATATCAATCAATCTCTATAACGAGACATGTATTTCATCAACTAACTTATTATTTCACCAATACTTATTATTATCATCCAACTTACCAGGCATATTGACCCGTCTCAGAATCTCACCTTTTAATAAATCAAAACGATAATTAATATATACAGATCATAATAGTTATATCAGGATTAAGAATATAAGTACATTTAATAGTTTAGAGAATATGTTTTGTCAGTCAGTCTAAAACAACTATCTCTACTCGGTCCCGTTCAATACATACAAAATGCACTAGCACAAGAAATTGGAACTATACCGTTCCCATAATCAAGATAAATTACCTATAATCTTGTGCTACAATCGTACCGATGGCATGTCCAATTTCCATCCTAGATTGTGAACAAAAACTTTATACTTATAAGAACCGATGATTTAATCCTCTGTGTATAAGCTAAAACTCTACACACTAAATCATCTACTATATAAGTAAATAGACACCATAAACGAATATATGATCTATTAAAATTGAGCAAGTATTTATTCTATAATAAATATTATTTCTTAACACAGTATATATCCCAACAGTGCCCCACTTCAACCAATCTAATTTGACATTTCACTTTCTATGTGTTCCCGATTTGATAATTCATTTGTTGTCGTATGTCATAATATGAAGAAAAAAAATAGAACTCAAACTAGAAACCAAAATAGAGGAACGAAAAAATGAATAAGTCATGAAGGACCACGAGATTTGAATTAGATTCAAATTTTAATGAAGGCAAAAAAAAATTAGATAATTTTTTTTTGTGTCTAAATTTTGACAGATTGAGTTACTTGATATCTATATTGATGATATTGTGAAAGATACCTCGTAAAGTATTCAAAGTGTAACCAAGTCATCTAGAATATAAACATTCAAAAAGGAAAAATAAAAATATTTGAAAATTGGGGAAGGAGCAAACAATAGGTCATGAGCATTATATTGGTACTACTTGCTAGGATTCTACACCTCTAATGTTTTCCACTTTGCAACTATTATTTCAAGGACCTAGTCTAGACAGGTACAAGAGTTGCTAATAAAGTACGAATAAAAAATATAATAAATAATGAAAAATACTCACACGACTTCCACTTGAGAACATAGTAGATGGTAGTTGATGATAAGTAATTGTCACACCACGCTTGAAGCAACCTGAGACAAACTTATACCAACAAAAGGTGTACAAGAATAGTATCAGTACACCATACATAGTGAGTAGGCATCGTAGGTTGACCTAAATTAGTTTCACTTAAAACATCACGAAATCAATAGAAACAACAGCACATTATGCTAACATATATTATAACACAAGCAATATCTCTCCATATCTCTTCTTACCTTAATCATAATTTTCATTATGGATCTCTTAGCATACTCTCTAACCTTAAATATTAATCTCACATAAATATAACTTATCCAAAAGTCAATACGATAATACTCCTATTACATACATACAATTTTCATACATTATATTACTCAAACATCAAAGGTATATAACTTGATATATTTTATGTATCTCACACATATTTTATATACCTTGTATATTTTCGATTACGAATTGTTTTAGCCACTTTTTTTTTAACTTTATTATTACTATTTTTCCTATCTTTTTTTTCGCAAGTAAGTGAAATAAATAACTCTTTATAGTTACAATTTGCTTAATTATGCTACATAGCTATAGTTTTGTTTGCTATGGGTATATTCGTTTGTATATTCAGCGTTCAATATACAAACAGGGTACGTATATACAAATTATGTATTTATACATTTAGAAAATTTTCAGAACTCCATTTGTATATTTCGCTTGCAAATATACAAACATGGTAATTTATTATGAATTTTTCATAACTTTTACAAACCAAGTGTATCAACAAATCGTATACAAATAACTGGGTAAACATATACAAAATTTGGATTTATACAATTAGAAATCAAATTATACAAATTCTGAATTTATAAAATTAGAAATCGAATAAAAAAATTTGAGAAACTGTAGCCGCTAATAAAAATATCTGAAAATGTAACCATGGAACATAATATATAATCAATGTTTGTCATTTCACGTAAATTTTGAAATTGTTCTGGGAAATCAGTTCTAGAACTAGAGGAAGAGAAGGAGAAGAAGAAAGAAAGAAGAAACAATTTGTTCTTTTATTAGTAAAATCTGATCTTAATGAAAAACTTACATTTACTAATGACACAGTCTCCCTTATATAGGGAGACTTGTTACCGTTACTACATAACTAACTAATAGTTAGTTATAACTAACTCTAATTAAACATACTAACAACCCTTTTTTCCTTTATCTCAACACTCCCCCTCAAGCTAGGAAGGAGAGAATATATCACATAGTCCTAGCTTGGAATTAAGATAGTTGTGCTGAACTCTAGTAAGCCCCTTAGTCAGCATATCTGCTGGCTGTTCTTGTGTTGAAATGTAATTTGTAGCAATAACTCCTTGAAGAATTTTTTCCCTGATGAAATAACAATCAACATCAATGTGTTTTGTTCTTTCGTGATAAACCGGATTTGCTGCTATTTGCATTGCAGACTTGCTATCACTGAAGACACAAACTGGGAGTGTTACCTCACTTCCAATTTCCTTCATTAAACCTAGTATCCATACTAGTTCTGCTACAACAGCTGCAAGACTTCTGAACTCTGCTTCTGCAGAGCTTCTGGAAACTGTAGTCTGTTTCTTTGACTTCCAAGAAACTATTGAATCTCCCAGCTTCACAAAATAACCAGTTACAGACCTTCTAGTTTGTGGACAAGATGCCCAATCAGCATCACAATAAGCACTGACCTTCTCTTCTGAACTACTAGACAAAAGAACTCCTAACCTAGGCTGATTTTTGACATACCTTACCACTCTAACTGCAGCTTCCATATGCGATTTTTTAGGACTTTGTAGAAACTGACTTAAAGTTTGTACACTAAACGCTATATCAGGCCTGGTCATTGTTAAATAAAGCAGTTTCCCAACCAACCTTTGATATGCCCTTTGATCAGTAGGAGGATCATTATGATCTGGTTTCATATGCTTGACATGATCATCAAACTGTTTTGAGGTTAGCTTTAGGTTATAGTCTATGGGAGCCCCAGCTGGCTTAGCTACTCCTAACCCCAATTAAGCCAATAGTTCTAACGCATACCTTCTTTGATGCATTAGTATTCCTTTGTCAGACCTTGCAAATTCAATACCAAGGAAAAATTTTAACTCCCCTAAATCTTTCATCTTGAAAGTCTCTGACAAAGTAGTTTTGGCTTCCTTTATCAACTTCAGACTATCACCAGTGACCAACATATCATCTACGTATACCAACACAAGTGTAACTCCTTCAGATGTCTTTTTAACATACAAAGAGGGATCATATCGACTCTGAACAAACCTGAACTTCACCAATACCTCTGATAACTTTGTATTCCATTGTCTAGGAGCCTGTTTTAAACCATATAGGGATTTGACTAGCCTACACACCTTGTTCTCCCCCTGGCTTGCAAACCCCTCAGGCAAGTCCATATATATCTCATCAGTTAGGTCTCTATTGAGAAACACATTATAGATATCTATCTGATGAACACACCACTTTTTCTTTGCTGCTACTGCCAGAACAGTTCTTTCTGTTTTCATTTTTACTACTGGAGAGAAAGTCTCTTTAAAATCTATACCTTCTCTTTGATTGTACCCTTTTGCAACCAGCCTAGCTTTAAACCTTTCTACCTCACCTGAAGCCTTATACTTTACCTTATACACCCATCTACACCCAATAGATTTCTTGCCTTTAGGTAGATCAACCACATCCCAAGTATGGTTGTGACTTAAAGCTTCTACTTCATCTTTCATATCCTGAACCTACCTTGAATCTTTACTTGCCTCCAAGTAGTTGGTTGGTTCAGAAACTGAAGAAGAAGCTGCTAAACAAGCCAAGTACTCTTTTGACAGCCTCTCACAAGACACATACTTACACAGTGCATAAGGTACTTCTTTGTGAATGTTTAGAGAGACAAAATCAGTCATCCAAATTGGTGTCTTCCTGTCTCTAGTTGACTTTCTCTGACCCTGCACCTTATGGGACATGTCTATATCAGTAGCCTCTTGTGTCTCCTCTTGTTGGTCACTCTGAGTGCTTACGACTGTATTTTGTGAATCTGCAGAACCACAACCTTCATCACCTATTTGAGGAGCAACTTGACTTGTCTCAACACTTGTAGTTGTGTCAGTTGACCTATACTGCTGATCACCTAGGGGAAACACACACTGAGGCTCTTGAAGGGCCTTATTCTTCTCCTTAAATGGAAATCCATCCTCTCTAAAGGAGACATCCTTGCTCACACAAAATGACTTATTTACTATATCATATAAGACATACCCTTTTTGAGTATCACAAAAACCCATAAATACAGTAGTTTTTGTTCTAGTTAACAACTTATCATGCTCATTAAGAACCTTAGCATAACACAAACACCCCACTACTCTAAGATGATCACAGTTGGGCTTCTTCCCATACAACCTTTCATATGGAGTTTGATAATGTAACACTGAACTTGGTAGTCTATTGATAATGTATACAACTGCTATCACACAATACCCCCAGAATCTTATTGGAATCTCCCCATGAAATCTTAATGCTCTTGTTACCTCTAAAATGTGTCTGTGCTTTCTTTCTGCCACTCCATTTTGCTGAGGAGTGTATGCACATGATGTCTGATGAACAGTCCCAAGACTTTTAAACAAACTACTGCACAATGAATTCACAAATTCAGACCCATTATCTGTTCTTACCATTTTTACTACTTTATTAAATTGAGTCCGTACATAACTCAAAAAATGCTTCATCTGAACAAACACATCAGTCTTAAATTTCAGCAAAAACACCCAAGTCATTCTAAAGAAATCATCAACAACTGTCAAGAAGTACCTATTGCCATTCATAGTGGGAACTCTATAGGGCCCCCATAAGTCCATGTGTACAAGATCAAAGCAACAAGTAGTTTTAATATTGCTAGAAGGAAATGACAATCTGGTTTGTTTCGCACTAGGACACACAGTACATTGTCTCAGTCTATCATCTATATCCAAAGACTTCTCTACAGACAAAATTCTCTTTAGTACATTAGTAGACACATGTCCAAACCTCTTGTGCAACAGGTCCACCTCTGGTTGCTGCTTCTTTTTTACAGAATTTGCAACCAACACTACAACATTTTATGCCTATCGCCACACTAATTCTGGACAACGCTTTTAAAGTGTTGCCTAAGATACTTTTGGGGACGCTTTTAAAGCGTAGCCCAAGTTTTTAACTTTTAGCTACGATAATATTGGCAACACTTGTAAAGTGTACTCTTTAATGGTATAAGCTACACTTTATAAGTGTTGTTATAGTATGATATAATTGGCAACAACTATTTACATCTATGGCCACACTTTTAAAGTGTCCTATTTTTATAGTTGTAAAAACAACACTTACAAATGTGGTCTTAATGTTTTCACTAAAATATTATATTCCCTCCAATATTTTTAACATCAAAACTTGTTCTCCCTCCAAATTTTTTTGGGCAAAAAAAATAATTAATAAAATATTAAAACTTGTTTTCTCCCAAATAAGAAAAAATTTCGTTACTTTCCTCACTGAACAACACGATTTTCTCTCACTAAACAACATTAGCTTTTCTGAAGAACTGAAGAACAATACAATTTCCCTCACAGATTTTTGTCAAAATTGATCACAGAATCCTTGTTGAAGATTGAAGAGTTGAAGAACATGAATTTCCTCACAGATTCTTTGTTAAAGAGTTGTTTCGTCGGATTTCACAGATGAACAAAATGCTTCACACATGAACACGCCACACGTTTTAAAGATTTAGGGTTGTTGAAATAGGTTTTATCAGGTAAGAAATACTATCTCTAAAAGCCTAAATTCTAGCTTTAGGGTTTTGATATTCTTGTGTATCTTTAAAAGTCTAAATTTTAACTTAGGGTTTTGATATTTTGTGTTGTTGATACGAATTTTGTTGATTTTTGGGAGTCTAGCTAGTTTTTTTCTTCTCTTGAATGTTGAATGTACCAGCTGAAGCTAAGTCGTCTTTCTCTGAAGAANAAATTAGTTTCCACCCCGATCATCATTAGTTCGGATTGGTCATAATCTTTCGAAGTAATGTGTGATGCTAGCGGCACGACATTAGTTGTCGTATTGGAGCAAAAATGCAATAAACTTTTTCACCCCATCTACTACGCAAGAAAAACTCTAAACAGTGCTCAACGTAACTATACAGTTACTAACTTACTTGCGGTAGTGTATGTGTTTGAGATGTTTTGGGAATACTTGCTAGGTACTAAAGTGATTGTTCACACTGATCATGCTACATTGCGTTACCTGATGGCAAAGAAAGACGCCAAACCAAGATTGATAAGGTGGGTGCTTCTATTGCAAGAATTCGACTTTGAGGTCAAAGATAGAAGAGGTTGTGAAAATCAGGTGGCAGACCACTTATCTAGATTAGAAGGCAAGGAGAATGACGAACTAGAGATCGACATAAATGATGTTTTTCTCGTTGAGTAGGTATTCACGATAACTCTCAAACAACCTCCTTGGTATACTAATTTTGCCAATTATGTAGTGTGTGGATTAATGCTAGACGTACTGAACTTCTACCAACAAAAGAGGTTCTTGTTCGATGTTAAGAAGTTATTTTGAGATGAACCATATTTATTCAGAGAGTGTGCTGACCATATCATTAGAGGATGTGTTCCAAAAGAAGAAGCCATTGAAATTCTCTATGCTTGTCCTGCTTTACCGGTTGGAGGTCATTATGGTGGTGTACGTACATCTACTAAAGTTCTACAAAGTGGGTACTACTGGCCGTCTCTCTACAAAGATGCTCATGAGTTTGTTAATAAGTGCGCTTAATGTCAGAAACAAGGTGGAGTGTCCAAAAGACACGAGTTACCTCTTACGCCTATTTTAGAAGTTGAGCTATTTGATGTTTGGGGAATAGATTTTATGGGACCATTTGTGAGTTCGTTTCGTAATAAGTACATCTTAGTGGTTGTAGATTATGTTTCCAAATGGGTGGAGGTTGTTGCACTTCCAAACAATGAGGGAAAAGCGTTGTTCAATTCCTGAAATGCTACATCTTTGCGAGATTTGGTACTCCTCGAGCTATTATTAGTAATGGGGGATCCCACTTTTGAAACAAGTGGTTCTCAGCTTCATTGAGCAAGTATGGAGTGAAACACAAAGTAGCAACCCCGTATCATTCCCAAACGAGTGGCCAGGTCGAAGTGTCCAACCGGGAGATCAAAAGTATCTTAGCCAAGACACTGAATTCTAATAGAACTAATTGGTCTCTAAAGCTCAATGAAGCACTATGGGCATATCGTACCGGATACAAAACACCAATTGAGAAGTCTCTCTATCAGCTAGTTTTTGGTAAATCTTGCCATCTACCACTTGAATTGGAACACAAAGCATTGTGGGCATTGAAAGCTTTAAATCTGGACTGGACAAAGACCTCAAAAGAGAGAGTAGTGCAGTTAAATGAGTTGGACAAATTCAGATTCAAAGCTTATGAAAGTTCAGCCCTTTACAAGGAAAAGATAAAGAAATGGCATGATGATAAAATCCTTAAGAGGGAGTTCATAGTGGGAGACTGGGTGTTACTATTCAACTCTCAACTTAGACTCTTTCCAGGAAAGCTCAAGTCCAAATGGTCGGGACTGTTTAGAGTGATACGAGTGTTCACAAATGGTGCCATCAAGCTTGAAGGTCAAGAAGGACCTGCATTAAAGGTGAATGGGCAACACTTGCAGTTATACTTTTGCAAGTGCCAAGAGATTTCTCTGATTGAGGTGGTATACCTGGAAGATGCTTGAGAACATTTCCACGTCGTGCTACGACGTTAAATAATGCGCTTCTTGGGAGGCAACCCAAGTAGTAATGTTTTAAAATAATGTGTGTTGATGTTGTAGGTTCAGGATTTTGTGCGAGAGGAAGATGCTATTGGCGAATCGCCAAACCCATTCGGCAAGCACAACATAGTCCGCCCTATGGACTTCAAAAATGGGGCTGAGATTCAGGAACATTCGGTGGGAGACCTTCATCACTTGGCGAATCACCGATGTGATTAGGCGACCCAATTTTCTCACCCTTTTACTTCATTGCTGACAACGTAAGTCAATGATAGATCAGCGAAGTTCAAAGTCCATTATGCGAGTCTCCGACCTGTTCGGCGACCTCCTACATCCTCACCGAATTGCCCCTTTTCTATGAGTGTCACCCACTGGAACAAAATGCGATATTATGCTCATTGGGCGCACCGCCAAAGCATTTGGGGACTGTTTCATTCTCACGCCAACTAGGCGCTTAGTGAAGATTCCTCATCACCTTGCTCTGCATGTTTACATACTAGAATTTTATCTTTATTTGCTAAATTTTTTATTTTTGTTTTATTAGAGGGAGTTTCCGTTCTCTACTCATATTGTGGACAATGTTGAATTCTTTTGGTGAGGGTGTGTACTTGGTCAGTAAATTCTGTGGTGTTCTTGGAACCTTTTTGNAGAGAAGGTAACGGGAGTATATCCCTAGAAGATTGTCTCCTTTTACGTGCCAAGACCCACAAAAAGATAAAAATTAAATTTCATTGATTAAATGTTTCAAAAATACCAACAACTCTCTTTTAAAATGAAAATTGCAACTTTCATTTCTTATATTTGCCTTCTGTTTTCTACTTGATGATGTTTATTTACAGACTCCATCCAAATCCAAACAGAACCCATTTTACTTAACATATTTGAAAGTTGCTTATAGACTCCATCCAAATCTGTCGCTCATGATATTCATCTATTCTTCTTAGGTTTGACTTAGTCTCAATATGGTGGACATATATGTTTTCATGTATCTCATTTATTAAGTTATTTATTTGGTGCAGGTTATGAAATATGACAACTAATGAGAAAGGTGACTTACGATCTGCAGGGGTATTTCAAGTGCTTGATGTTGGTTGTGGTGTTGCCAATTTCTCTGCCTATCTTCTTCCTTTAAGTATATAAACAATGTCCTTTGCTCCTAAAGATGGTCATGAGAACCAAATTCAGTTTGCTTTGGAACGAGGAATCGGTGCAACAATATCTGCTATAGCAATAAAACAACTGCCATATCCTAGCAACTCTTTTGAGATGGTGCATTGTTCCAGATGTCGAGTTGATTGGCATGAAAATGGTGAGCTCTGCGTTCATTATATAGGAAAATCTTAAAACTTAAATGTGTTTCTACTATATGTTACTGCTTTGGGATGAACTCTGGAAACTTTTAGTGAATATTTGGCTTCCTACATCCTGTACATTCATTACTGAAACGACATTTAGATTCTCAAAAATTGTACTTTTGGAATTCGTTATCATGTCAAAAGCAAAGCTAATGTACATTCACAAAACAAGTCCTCATTACTCAATCACACTTTGGATTTTCTCGAAGATTCCTGTCCTCTAGGCATAGGATAGCATCCATCTGATTTTGAAAGACAAATGCTATTGTTTGCCTATCATTCTACTATGCACATGTAGCTCCTCTTTCCATTTGGTAATAGTCTTGAAACTCTTAAATAATTCTAGTCATTAATGAAGTCTACTTAACAAACTCTCATTACTATTAAATTGTCGTAGCTCAGAGTCTTTTCCATATGGTATGACCACATAGTTTGCATTTCAGCATGATGTTGTTATGATTCCATTCTTGACAACTGCATAGTCTACATGAGGATTATGTTACTTGGACCCTCCAAAATTATTGCTGCACCGTGTCGGATCCTCAGGTAATGCATAGCTTTCGGAGGATCCAATACACACATGTTGGTATTTTTGATGAGTCCAAGCAACATAGCATGAGAATTCTTTGGTAGCTCTGTGTCATGTATGCATGGTAAATATTCAGTTTGGACAAAAAGGTCCATGTGTTCATTCGCTAATTTCCTAGGTGTTGGTGCAGATGGTTTTCTACTCAATGAAGTGAACAGTCTATTAAAATCAGATGGATACTTTGTCTATTCGGCTCCACCAACTTATAGAAAGGATAAGGATTTTCCACAGATATGGGACAAATTAGTACATCTAACTTCTGGAATGTGTTGGAAGCTCATTGCACGGAAAGTTCAAACAACAATTTGGATTAAACAAGAAAATAATTCATGTCTCCAGCATAATGCAAAGGAGAAACTTGTAAACATCTGTGATTCTCAAGATGATTTTAAACCATCATGGAAAACACCTTTGAGGGAATTGTATTACCCTAATTGACACATCATCTAATACAAAGAAACTATCGCCTCGGCCACAACGTCTTTCAGAGTATTCACAAAGTCTTAAATCGGCTAGGTTTGTTAATTTTTTTCCTTGGTGTTCTATTCAATTAATTGATTATTCTGTTGCCCAGTTGTTTAGTTTTGGCATTAATCTTAAAATGAATGAAAATGTAATACAATGTAAAGTCTTATATTCCTTCAAATAAATCTTCTAAAATATCCCTTCAGATTGGTAATCACGAGCGAGAAAAACACCTTTTTTTTCATTTAGTATAAGTAGCAGTAATTATAATTGTAGTAACACCTTTATTTTTCATACTATGAGTGTTCCCTCTAATGTCTATGGCACCATAAAACTATAGTATAATGGGTAAAATTTTTACAAGAATCTTAGTCATGATCATATACTTCTGATGAAAGTAATAGATCAACTAGATGTAGTTAGGAAGAATGCAACTGAGCTCCAAATAAACTTTGAAGCCATTTTCTTTTAACATTGGTAAACGTATATGAGTAATTATTTTTTACTTTCTTTTGGGGAAAGAATGCTTGCTTAAACATGTTATAATCTGTTTGCTGCAGGTATTGATCGAGAAAAGTTCTTAGCGGATACAATCTATTGGCAAGATCAAGTTCGCCATTACTGGAGACTGATGGATGTAAATGAGAAATAAATACTTAATGTAATGGACATGAGTGCTTCCCTTGGTGGATTTGCAGTTGCTCTCAATACATGGCCGATCTGGGTGATGAATGTAGTTTCTGTAACAATGAACAACACCCTCTCTGCCATTTATGATAGGGGTCTTATAGGGACTTTTCATGACTGGTAGGGTGTTATGAATTAGTTATACCTTATAAAGTTCTATTCTGATTAAAAGGTGCTATAATGATGCTGACTGGTTTTTGTAGGTGTGATCCATTCCCCACGTACCCACGCTCTTATGATTTGTTGCATGCCAACAATCTTCTCTCTCACTATAAAGGTCGTGATGAAGGTTGTTTGCTTGAGGATATCATGCTGGAAATGGATCGTATCCTTCGACCTCAGGTAACATATTTCTTTCAGAATTTGATGTTTGTGAGGCTACAAAATGTCACTCAATTCATAATATTTTACTACTCGTTGCCATGGTCCTCGTAGTAGATTCTCTCTTTGGTTT
Organism: Solanum stenotomum; assembly: GCF_019186545.1. NCBI lineage: Eukaryota > Viridiplantae > Streptophyta > Magnoliopsida > Solanales > Solanaceae > Solanum > Solanum stenotomum. The sequence goes on from NC_064287.1 coordinate 35,202,291, forward strand.
GTAAAAATCCAAAAGATCTACTAAGTTAGTTACATCAGAGAGATTACTCCAAGCAAAATGGTTTAGGAAACATCTAGACTTAAAATGTGTATGGGGAGTTAGAAGTTCCTTAAAAACATCTAGACTTCTAGGCTCATTCGAGCTGATAATATTTGGATGAAATCGACTGGTTGTTCTTATCCACGATCATTTAGACACTGGTAATCTGCAAGCTGGAACTCAATAAATCTGCAAACCTGAACTGTAATCTACAATCTACAATCTGGAATTAATATGGAACTGTAATCTGTAATCTGGAAACTAGAACTGTAATCTGCAATCTGGAATTAATTTGGAACTGGAACTGTAATCTGCAATCTGCAATGTGGTTTCAATTTGCCTCAGAATCTGCAAAGTGAACTCAAAAAATCTGCAGTTTGTAATCTGCAATATGGAATTGCTGCAATCTGGAACTTCTTGCCTCTTCTATAACTGCTGCAATCTAATTTTGTTGTACATTTTAAATGTGTAGGGAAATGGAGGTGATCAGATTTGAAGAGTCGCCACAAGTCAATTTGATCTCATTGAAGTGGATGATGAAGAGTTTTTGAACTGTTGTAAAAGTTTGAATACATTATGTTTGATTTTGTGAAATGTATTCATTGCTAGAATATATTGAACTATTGTAAGAGTACTTTTTGAACTATTATGTACACATATTTAGAATATTGCTTTATAAGTATGTGTATGTACGCAAGACATACTATCTTTTGAAGTTTATTGTAAATCTATATGTTTGAATTACTTATTAGCCAATTTAATGCTTGAGATTATTTATTGCAAAACAAAATTGGTGTTTTTTAATTAGAAATTGTGGCATATAAATATTTTATAGCCAAAATAGTATTACCACACTTAAAAGTGTAGCCATAGGGCTGTAGATTCTGGAATGCACATGGGCAAGGACAACACTTCAAAGTGTTGTCATAGACTAGATGGAAAAGGCAACACTTTAAAATTGTTGTCATACATTAGATAGAAAGGGCAACACTTTAAAATCGTGGGCAATAAGGAAGCAAAGGCCACGCTTGAAAGTGTAGTTGTATGAGATAGAAATGTTACTATATGAGGTACATCAAAGCGTCGCCAATTTGCCTTTTAGGCTACGCTTTTAAGCGTAGCTGATAAGGCAACACTTGCCTAAACTCTAAGGTTACGCCTCTTTCGGCCACCCCTGGAAAAGCGTTGCTTAAAGTCCAAAAGTGTAGCCTTTTATCAAAGGCCACACTTTTTGCTAGTTTAGGCTACACTTTACTGGGGTGGTCGTAGGCCTAAAATGTTGTAGTGCAATGCTTCTCCCTTGACTGACTTCTTAGTACTCTGATTAGCTAAAAAATATAGCCCACCATTAATCCTTCCAATTGCTCTCACCTTCCTGGTGTAAAGATCCTGGAATACACAGAAATCAGGAAAAAAACTTACTGAGCACTGCCATTCCTTGACTACCTTAGACACTGAGAGAAGATTATAACTGAATTGAGGTATATGGAAGACGTTAGAGACAACATTTCCCTCGGCCAAACAACTCCTACCTATATTAGATACTACAACTGTATCACCATTAGGGAGACAAACCTTCTTAACTCCCTCAGGCTGTACTACAGAAGTCTCATCAAGCATACTTAAGTCAGACACTATATGATGTATAGCACATGTATCTATGATCCACTGTTTAGATTTAGGAGAATTGAAGAAAACACTGCTAATACCTGCAACATTTGCCACATCTGCTGACCCAATTTCTTCAGGAGACTTGTTTGGCTTGTTTGAGTGGATCATCTGTAGAATCTGACTATACTGTTCTTGAGTAAATGCTGCTTTACTCACTTGATTCATCATAGACACATGTACCTCAGAGTTGTCCTGATCACCTGTCCTTGACTTGGCATGAAAATCTTGTCCAACCATTTGACCAGCTAACACATTGTAAGCAGCTCCTCCTTCTAACTTTTGTTTTCTCGTTGTTTTAAAATCAGGAGGATATCCATTCAACTTCCAACAGTTCTCTCTAATGTGACCCTTTAGATTACAGAAATCACATTGGACATTATAGTTTTTCTTGAGTCTTTGCCCCTGACTTCTTGAGTACATAGCCATTTCAAACTCCCTTACCTGAGTAGCTGGTCTCACTCCCAATACTCTAGCACTTATAGCTCCAGCTCTATGGCTTTCATCACTCACGATCATAACATAAGCTTGATTTACTGAGGGCAAAGGACTCATAAGCAAGATTTGACTTCTTGCTTGAACATATGACTCATTCAACCCCATCAAGAACTGAAACAGCTTTAGTTTTTGAAGATGCACCACAAATTGTTTTGACTTATCACAATCACACCCTGGTGCTGGCACTAGTGCTTCAAACTCATCCCACAAATCTTTAAGTTTTGAAAAATACACACAAACAGACATATTTTCTTGACTCAAAGAAGCAATATTTTTATGCAGATTAAAAGTTCTCACACTATCCACTTTATGAAACCTTTCATATAAATCATCCCACACTGATTTAGCTACAGAGGCATACATTATACCTCTAAGTAATTCTTTAGCCACAAAATTCATTATCCAAGCAAGTACTACTGCATTCACCCTTTCCCAATGATTTCCCAATTCATTTGGAAACTTATCTTTAGCACAAGTTCCATCTACCATACCTAACTTATTTCTACCTAACAGGGCTACTCGCATGGATCTATACCAAACTGAGTAATTCTCGATACCTGTAAGTTGAAACGATATGATTTGGACGCCACTGACATCTGATGGATTGAGAAATAGAGAATGGTTGTAATCGATCACACTAGGCTGAGACCCGCCATGACTAGTTGATGCTGCGACTTCAGTTTCTGTACTCACCATCGTGAAATTCTCCAGATCTCAGATCTTGATTTACACTTTACACCACAATTGAAAGCTCTGAATGTAGGATCGAAAGAATTAGCAAGAAGCTCTTGCCTACTGCTCTGATACCATGAAATTGTTCTGGGAAATCAGTTCTAGAACTAGAGGAAGAGAAGGAGAAGAAGAAAGAAAGAAGAAACAATTTGTTCTTTTATTAGTAAAATCTGATCTTAATGAAAAACTTACATTTACTAATGACACAGTCTCCCTTATATAGGGAGACTTGTTACCGTTACTACATAACTAACTAATAGTTAGTTATAACTAACTCTAATTAACATACTAACAACCCTTTTTTCCTTTATCTCAACAAATTTTCCTAATAAGTATTGCAAATATTATTAATTAAATAAGCACATAATTTATTTGTCGCTTAACCTCATCTCAACACTCCGTCATTTTCTTTTTAAATTGCTTTAGTCCTTTCTTTCAATATGTAATAAAAAAATTGGAAAAATTACATATGTTAATAAACATCTACTAGTTAATTATTAAACATAGTTATAATTTAATTTAATTACCATTCACAACTACTATTTCATTAGGATTTTTGTTTTTAAGCTAGCCTCCCACATTCTATTTGTATCAAACCATTACTCTCTCTCTTCTCTCATAATTTATTTCTTTTCTTTTATACATCTAATCAACTCTCTTTCATCTCCCATTCTTTGATTTTTCTTCTAATTTCACTTAACCATATTCATTTTTGAAGTTTCAAAGATTCTTTTTCTTCCTCCAACTCGTGTTTTCCCAATTTCAGGTAACCTACCTTGTCGGTTTTCAATTGAATTCTTTAGATTTTTGTTTGTGTATTTTGTATTTTTTTTACTTTCATTCAAACAATTTTCATCTGCTTTCATTCAAAGTAAAAAGAATTGCATTATAATTTTAAATTTAGCGACTGAAAAATTAAAAAATCAATTCAAGAACAATACTTTTCAATCTAGTAGAGATCTTATATTGTTACTTATTTTTCAAGACTAATCATCTTGTCTCCCTCGTCTCTGCCATTAGTATATATAGGACTTCAATTTATAGTTGGAAAAAAGATAAAATTTTGTTTTGTACAAAATACAAAACTCTCCTAACACAGAATCAAGAAGATATAACCTGTAAGTTTCAGTATTCTAGTTAGAAAAAATTACGAAGTGGTGATAAAAGGATATTTGAATATTTTAATAATATTAGTTTTGAGAACGTGTGTTGCAGTGGCATGATTGACGTCTATTATTATATAAAATCTTCATAGATTTAATCTCATGTTGAAATATTATTTTTGAATACAATAAATATTGTATTGTTTATATGAACTCTACCTTGTAATTATACTCCCCAATTAAATATTAATATTATGTCTACCTCTTCATATGCTATAACGTTCTTTGCATTTGAAGAGGTAACTATTGCAATTTGCAAGTGTTCTTAATTTTTTAATTAAGAAAAAAAAAATTAAAACCTAGATCATTGATAATGAGGAAATTATTATTCAGAAATGATCTTCATGATAATTATTGTAATATTTGCGGTGGTATATAGAAAGTTACTGTTACATTTTTGGAAGTTTAATCATATGTTATTTGAATGTTGCTTAATATATTTTTGTTTAATGTTTAGTAATTAAGTAGATATTTTATTTCATTTTGATTTACTGCAAGTGAAAAATTGTAATTCAATTCAAATATATATATATATAGATCAATTTTCGTGCACCTCGATCAATTTCACTAAATGATTCCCATTTCCTAGTGTATTAAATAACTAGGCCACAAGGCCACAACCCAGTCCTCTAAATGGTTTTAATAGTATATATTAATAATAATAATAAAATATAACTCTACCATTATTTTTGTTTTACAAGCATGAAAGTATAATTATAATTTCGTACTTTACTATGAAATACTACAGAACATATTGTCCTATTTACATTCTTTAAAATTTCTTTTTGCTAACAAATTATATGTATAGTTAATACAATACGATTAACGTTAAAATGGATATATAGTTGGAAAAAATTTATTGTCTTATAGATAAAAAAGAATTGTTCGTATAAAAGAGACTAGAACTTTTAACGATATTTGAACATTAGATTTCTTGAATGTAAAGTGAAATTGTAATCTGTAACATCCCGTCTTAGAGAAGGCTAAATTTAGAAAGAACTAATTTGGAAAGAGCCAAATTTGAAAATTTTCAAGTTATGCTTAAGTTGTGAGTTTTAGATCAACTTCAAATGGTCATAACTTTCAGTACAGGTTGAGTTAGGTGGCCCATAAGATATCAAATGAAAGGTCTTGGAATCCTCTTTCCAACACCACCGAGTTTGCAAATTTTGAGCTCGTATGAGGGAGATATGCCTATTTGAAGTTAGCATGTATAGTTCAGAAAAGTTACCCGAAAATATGAGGGGTATTTTTGGTCTTTTCCTTACCCAATTAGATTAATTCGTTTTAGTATGGTTTTAGGGGTCTAAAATGATTTCGTTCAGTTTTACAATCCTAACTTACGCTTAGGATTTTAGAAAAGAGTTCAAGAAGAGAAAAGAAGGGAAGATTCAATGCGTTCATCGAAATTTCTTACGGATAGAAAGTTGTTTCACCAAGGGTTTGATCCCTAAGAGGTATGTGAGTTCTCATAGTGTTCGGTTCGTTCACCCACACATCAATCATGCCATTTTAATACAATTTCGTTGTCAAAGTTGAAGGATTTGAGTTCTTGATGAGTTTTCCTGAAATTTCATTCGTAATCTTGATTGTTGGGGTGTTGATGAATTTTTGAGATGAGTATTAGTGATTCGAAAGTTGTATTGAGTAGATTATTGTGTACTTAGGTTGGGTATTCAAATCTAAGTGAGTTTGGAAGATACCATTCGATTCTACGCGAATTAGGGTCAGAAAATGAGAAAGAAAATTCGTCGGAAAAAATTCTGGGCAGAGGCTAGCGCCCTGCGCCAACCAGTGCGCCAGAAAAGTAATTATGTAGTTTAGGGGCTGGTACCCTGCGCCAGGGTTGCCTGCCCCCACCCTTTCTCCTTCATTTTGCCCGTCTGAGTTCTTTCAAAGGGTACCTTCACTCCTTATTGATTCTAACTACTCTAAACCACATCGAAACATCGAGAGATATTCATAACATGAATCATAACCCTTGAATCCATAATTCAAATTCAGGGTAGAGCTAAGAGTAAAGTCTTGAGAATTCTTTCGAGTTTTTTTAGAAGTCTTTTACAATCTTTTAAAACTTGTTTTAAGACTTGAGCATTTGATTTTGAGGAAGAGTAGAGTTTGAGTTCATTTTAAAATATATATATATATATATATATATATGGGAACTAAGTATTCCCAAGAGTAAATGTTTTTAAATTTAAGAAGAGAGGAAACGCCGATTTCCAAAAGAGTTCATGAGCTGTTTTGAGTACTATCTCTTTTTAGAGAAATCTTTTGAATAATAATCTCAAAGTTGAGGATGAGGAAATGTTTTCTTTACAACATATGAGCTAAGTTATATTTTGGGAGTAGTATTAAGCACCGATATAGTGGAGAGTTCAAACAACTCATAGCCCTCATAAACCATGTAGCAACGTAGGTAGAAAGGGTCATACTTTTTAGATGATTCCTTATTGCTTTTTAAGCATAGACTAGTGGATCCACTTAGTTGAGGAGTTCTATACCCCGACAAGGTATAGGAAAGTTCTGGCAGCGTGGGCGAGATGTTGCATCATCATATAGCTCATAGTGATGGTTGTCGGTTAGAGAATCTCCCAAACAGAGTTTACTTTGTATTTTTATATACAAAGTGAGTCATATTGTATTTTCAAATACATTGAGTTGCTATCTACTGTTTTGAAAGCTTTTTTTTATAGCACATTATTTTTATTGATTTTATATTGAAATGAGTTGAGGTTGAGTTGAGTTGTAACGAGATAAGTTATTTCTTCAGTTCCAGTTCAAGCTTATGTCATGTTTTAGATTTACCCTTGTATGCTCGTACATTTCATGTACTGACGCCATTTGACCTGCATCTTTTATGATGCAGATACAGGTAAAAAGGATCATCAACCAGTGCTTCGTTGATCCAGTTGAGTTCCAGAGTTGTTTGGTGAAACTCCTTGCTTCCGAAGGATCTCTTATTTATCTTCACTTATTTCATTTTTGTTAGGATGATCGGGGGTCTTGTACTGACATCCCTCATAGTTTTAGAGGCTTCATAGATAGATAGACAGTAGTTCATGAGTCTTTTCATTTTCAGTTGTTTATGTTGAGACTTGAGTTGCCTCTTTGGCAAGTTGAATGTTTATTTCTAAATATTTAGAGTTTAAGTATCTGAGACTTTTGAGTTAAAACTTTCTTTTGAGTTCATTTATTGATGAGTAAGTCTTTCGCTACGAGTTGAGCCAGGTTAAGGGTTTGCTTGGGGTCAACAATGGTTCTCGAGTGCCGACCACACCAAGGGTGTAGGCTCGGAGCATGACAAACTTGGTATTAGAGCACATAGTTCAAGAGTCCTAGGGTTTCTATGAAGCCGTGTCTGTAGAGTCCTAGTTATTGGTGTGAAGCACACCACATCTATAATTAGAAGGCTACAACATTTAGGAACTATCTCACTTCTTTCATACTCTTTTCGTGCGATAGAGTTTATCTCTATAAAAGTTTCTTTCTAATTCGTGCTTGCGTGTATCTTTCAGATCATGCCTCCACGAAGAGTTGTTCAAGGTCATCCTGCTAGGAGAAATCTTGATCCTCAAGATCAAGGGGTCCCCAATGCACCAGAAGTGCATCCTATGGGAAATGTCACTAATACTGAGTTCCTGGATGCTATTTAGATGTTGAGTCAAGTTGTAACTAACCAAGTTGGGCAACAAAGAAGGAATCGATAGGATGTGGCTGATACATCAAGAATCTGTGAGTTCTTAAGGATTTGAAAGTGGTTTAAGTGTCGCTGAGTATTTGAAAAACTGTTTAAGTGTCGCTGAGGATTTGAAAAACTTTGTGGAAGAGTTGCAGAAAGTGTTTGAGGTAATGTATGTTGTTGATGCTGAGCGAGTGGAACTAGCTACATACAAACTGAAGGGTGTTGCCAGAGTATGGTACGTTCAATGGAAAAAGAATAGAGTTAAGGGTGCACCAATTGTGAGCTGGGCTATGTTCGAAGAGTCCTTCATGGGGCATTTCTTTCCCCGTGAACTGAGAGAGGCAAAGGTAAGGGAATTCCTCACTCTGAAGTAGGAATCCATGAGTGTGCATGAGTACAGCCTTAAGTCTACTCAATTTTCCCGTTATGCTCCAGAGATGGTTTGTCTCGTCTATAGAGCAAAGTGGGTAAGGTTGCAATGTTGATAGGGGATATGGACATAGCAAGGCTTATAGTCCATGTGCAATAGGTTGAGGAAGATAAGTTGTGAGATAAAGAAGAGTTCTGAAACAAGAAAGCTAAGACGACAAAAAATGAGTACAAACAACAGAAGAGTAATGCAAACCAGTTGTCCTTTCAACATAAGCCAAATGGACCTGCTCCATCATCTGCTAGTGCACCTGCACCAAGGGACAGAGGTGAGTTCAAGAATTAGAATTCTTAGAATTTCAGAGCTAGACCCATTCAGTCTCAGGGTAGTGTGGAACAAGGAGGTAATGGGACTTCTACATGTGCTAAGTGTGCTAGGAACCACTGAGGAGTGTGTCACGATGGCTCCACTGGTTGCTTCAAGTGTGGTCAGAATGGTCACTTCACGAGAGAGTGTCCTAAGAACAGGCAAGGTAATGACAATGGGGGCAATAGGGCCTTATTTTCTTCAGTGGATCTGCCAGACAGAGTTGCACCTATAAGAGCTACATCATGGACAGGCAGAGGAGCAAACCGTCTGTATGTGACCACCAGTCGTCAAGAGCAAGAGAATTCACATGATGTTTTCACTGGTATGATCAAAGTCTTTACTTTTGATGTATATGCATTGCTAGATCCAGGTGCGATTCTATCTTTTGTGACTCCATATATAGCTATGAGGTTTGATATTATTCCCGAACAACTTCTTGAGCCCTTCAGTATTTCTACACCTATTGATGAGTCTATTCTAGGTGAGAGAGTTTATCGTGACTATACCATTTATGTCAATCCAAAGGACACCATGGTTGCCTTAGTCGAGTTAGACATGGTAGATTTTTATATTATTCTAGGTATGGACTAGCTTCATCCCTATTATGCCTTAATTGATTGTAGGACTCGAGTTGTTAAGTTCCATATTCCTATTGAGCCAGTTATTAAGTGGAGGAGTAGTTCAACAGTGCCTAAAGGTCATTTTATTTCGTACCTTAAGGCGAGAAGTTAAGTTTCCAAGGGGTTCATCTATCACTTAGTCCAAATTAATAACTTTAGTGTTGAGACACCACCTATTCATTCAGTTCCAGTTGTGAGTGAGTTTCCAGAGGTCTTTCCAGATGATCTTCCCAGAGTCACTCCTAAGAGAGAAATAGACTTCGGTATAGATACTCTTCTTGATACTCGTCCTATCTCTATTCAGCCATATAGAATGGCCCCAACTGAGCTGAGAGAGTTAAAAGAGCAGTTGAAAAACCTTCTTGATAAAGGCTTCATCGACCAAGAGTCTCACCTTGGGGTGCTCCTATCTTATTTGTGAGGAAGAAAGATAGTTCTCTTCGGATGTGTATTGATTACCGCTAATTGAACAAGGTTACTATCAAGAATAAGTATCCACTTTCGAGGATTGGTGATCTTTTTTATCAGCTTCAGGGTGCCACCTATTTTTCTAAGATAAACCTCAGATCAGGCTATCATGAGTTGAGGGTAAGAGAAAGTGATATTCCTAAGAAAGCATTCAGGACCCTCTATGGTCATTATGAGTTTCTAGTCATGTCACTTGGTTTGACTAATGCTCCTGCAGCGTTCATGGATCTAATGAACATAGTGTTTAATCCATATATGGATATGTTTGTTATCATATTCATTGATGACATTCTAATTTATTTGAGGAATGAGGAGGATCATGTTAGTAATCACATAGTAGCTCTCCAAACTCTAAAGGATATAGAGTTGTATGCAAAATACTCTAAGTGTGAGTTTTGGATTGAGTCTGTGGCATTCTTAGGCCAAATTGTTTCTGGTGATGGGATTCAATTTACACTTAAAAGATTGAGGTAGTGCAGAACTGGCCTAGACCCACATCTCCAATTGATATTAAGAGTTTCTTGGGATTGATTGGTTATTATACTGACTAAGTTGATTCAGAAAACAATTAAATTTCAATGGTCTGAAGCTTGTGAGAAAAACTTCTAGGAATTAAAAATAAGGTTGACTACGACCCCAGTGTTGACCTTATCGGAGGGTACACAAGGTTTTGTTGTATATTGTGATGCGTCCAAAGTTGGATTGGGTTGTGTATTAATGCAGAATGGCAATGTTATAGCTTATGCCTCCAGACAACTTAAGGTTCACGAGAGGAATTACCCAACCCATGATTTAGAGTTGATTGTGGTAGTGTTTGCCTTGAAAATATGGTGTCACTATCTTTATGGTGTGAATATAGCTGTGTTCACCGATCACAAAGGTGTTCAGTATGTATTCAGTCAGCAAGAGCTTAATCTTATATAGAGGAGATGGTTGGAGTTACTCAAGGATTATGACATGAGTATTCTATATCACCCAGGTAAGGCTAATGTTATTGCTGATGCTTTGAGAAGATTGTCTATTGGTATTACTGCCCACATTTAAAAAGGCAAGAAAGAGTTAGCAAAAGATGTGCACAGACTTGCATGATTGGGTGTCCGGTTAATGGATTCCAATGAAGGTGGGGTGGTGGTGATGAATGGGGATGAATCATCATTAGTGTCTAAAGTGAAAGAGAAACAAGACCAAGACCCTAGTTTGCTTGAATTAAAGGCAAATATTCATAAGCAAAAAGTGATGACTTTTGAACAAGTGGGAGATGGTGTATTGAGGTATCAAGGTAGATTGTGAGTACCAAAGGTGGATGAACTTCAAGAGAGGATCATGGAAGAAGCTCATAGGTCCAGATACTCTATCCATCATGGTTCCACATAGATGTATCGTGACTTGAAAAAAGTCTATTGGTGGATTAGTACGAAGAGGTATATTGTAGAGTTTGCTGTTAAGTGCCTGAATTGCCAACAAGTCAAGCTAGAGCACCAGAGGCCCGGTGGTATGGCTCAGAACATAGATCTTTCGAAATGGAAGTGGGAGATGATTAATATGGGTTTTATTACTAGTTTACCCCGGTCTCGCAGGCAGCATGATTTGATTTGGGTGATTGTAGATCGAATGACTAAATCAGCTCATTTCTTACCGGTAAAGTCTACTTTTACAGCAGAGGATTATGTCAAGTTATATGTTCAAGAGATAGTTAGACTTCATGGAGTTCTGGTGTCCATCATTTCAGATAGAGGTGCACAATTCACCGCATAATTTTGGAAGTCTTTCCAGAAAGGTTTGGGTTCGAAGTTAAATTTCAGTACTTCTTTTTATCCTCAAACTGATGGTCAAGCAGAGGATACAATTCAGACTTTAGAGGATATGTTGAGGGCATGACTGATCGATTTCAAGGTTAGTTGGGACGATCACTTACCTAACATAGAATTTGCTTACAATAACAGTTATCACTCTATCATCCAAATGGCTCCCTGTGAGGCTCTTTATGGGAGAAAATGTAGATCTCATATTGGATGGTTTGAAGTTGGTGAGGATGGGTTGATAGGACCAGACTTGGTTCATCAAGCTACGGAGAAAGTGAAGACTATTCAAGAAAGATTGAATATAACACTAAGTCGTCAGAAATCCTATACCGATGTTAGAAGAAGAGACTTAGAGTTTGAGGTGGATGATTGTGTTTATTTGAAGGTTTCACCCATGAAGGGTGTTATGAGGTTTGACAAGAAGGGAAAGCTTAGTCCCCGATATATTGGTCTTTACAGGATATCCAAGAGGATTGGCAATGTAGTTTACGAGTTATAGCTACCGTCAAAGTTAGCAGTCGTCCATCTGGTGTTTCACATTTCTATGTTGAAGAGTGTATGGCAGATCCTTCACTTATTATACCTACTGAAAACATTGGCATTAAGGACAACCTATCTTATGAAGAGATTCCCGTTGAGATACTTCATCGCCAGGTTCGGAAGTGGAGAACCAAAGAGGTTGCATCAGTCAAGGTTTTATGGAGGAATCACTTTGTTGAGAAATCTACTTGGGAGGTTGAGGAGGATACGAAAAATAGATATCCATATCTTTTTGAGCCCAGATAAATTCTAGATCAAAGTACTAATTTTTTTCTTGGTACTCTTTAAATTGATATGTTGAGAGTATTAAATTACATATTGGGTGTTCGAGTTAGGTGTAGATGTTTCCACTCTCGTTTCTACTTAGAGTAATCTCATTCGAGGACGAATGTTCCCAAGGGGGGATATTATAACATCCCGCCTTAGAAAAATCTTAATCTAGAAAGAACTAATTTGGAAGGAGCCAAATCTGAAAATTTTCTAGTTATGCTTAAGTTGTGAGTTTTAGATCAACTTCAAATGGCCATAACTTTCGGTATAAGTTGAGTTAGGTGGCCCATAAGATATCAAATGAAAGGTCTTGGAATCCTCTTTCCAGCTCTATTGAATTTGCTAAATTTTGAGCTCGTGTGAAGGAGATATGCCTGTTTGAAGTTAGCCTCTCCAGTTAAGGAAAGTTACCCGAAAATATGAGAGGTATTTTGGTCTTTTCCTTACCCAATCAGATTAATCATTTTTGGTAAGGCTTTAGGGGTCTCAACTGATTTGGTTTAGTTTTACAATTCTAACGTACGCTTAGGGTTTTAGAAAAGAGTTCAAGAAGAGAAAGGAGGGAAGATTCAAGGCGTTCATCAAAATTTCTTGCGGATCGAAAGTTGTTTCGCCAAGGGTTTGATCCCTAAGAGGTATGCGAGTTCTCATAGTGTTTGGTTCGTTCACTTACACACCAATCAGGCTATTTTAATGCAATTCATTCTCAAAGTTGAAGGATTTGAGTTCTTGATAAGTTTTCTTAAAATTTCATTTGTAATCTTGATTGTTGGGGTTTTGATGAATTCTTCAGATGAGTATTAGTCATTTGAGGGTTATTTTGAGTAAATTATCGTGTACTTAGGTTAGGTATTCGAATCTAAGTGATTTGGGAAGAAACCGTTTGATTCTAAGCGAATTAGGGTCAGAATACGAGAAAGAAAATTAGTCAGAAAAGAATCTAGGTAGAGGGTGGCACCGTGCACCAACTAGTGCGCCAGAAAAGTTCTTCTCTAGTTTAGGGGCTGGCGCAGTGCGCCAGGGTCGCCTTCCCCCACCCCTTCTCCGTCGTTTGGCCCGTCTGAGTTCTTTCAAAGGGTACCTTCACTCCTTATTGATTTTAACTACTCTATACCACATCTAAACATCGAGAGATTATTCATAACATGAATCATAACCCTTGAATCCTGTCACACCCCGAGCCTACACTCTGGGTAGGAACGACACTTGAGAACCCATCCTGGCCCCAAGCGAACCCTTGTCCTGGCTTACTACTCAGCGGAAGACTTAAACATAAGAAAATAGTCTCAAATGATGAACTCATGAAAAAAAAACTTAGAATGTCTTAAAATAACATTCAACTAGCCAAGATGGAAACTCAAGTCTCAAAACATAATCCAATAATAAAGTAGTGATAAATGAATTAACTGATTGTCCATCTATGAAGCCTCTAAAACTGAGATGAATCTCAGGATAAGACCCACGACATCCTAATGAACTTAAATACTGAAAGCAATAAAAGGGATCCTCCAGAAGAAAGAAGGCTCACCAACAACTCTGGAGCTCAATTAGAATCAACGATGTGTTGGATGTTGATCCTACTTACATGTATTTGCATCATAAAAAGATGCAGGCCAACTGACATCAGTATATTGAATGTACGAGCATACGAGGTGAATACTAAAGCAAGACATAAACTTGAAAGGAACTGAAAGAAAAAACCTGGTCTCAACTAAACTAAACTAAACTAAACTCATTTCAATATAAAACAGTAATGTAAATGCAATATAAAGAAAAGCTTTTAAAACATGAATAACAACTTTGTGTTCAAAAATACAATAGTGACTCTATTTGTATGCAAAGATACAATATGAACTCTATTTGTATGTGAAAATACAAATTATCTGTGTATATAAGAATACAAAATACTTTTGTGGGAGTTTTGTCTAACTGACAACCATCACTTAAGAGCTATTGTGATGATACAACATTTTGCCTCACTCTTCCAGGGACGTCCTATACCTTACCGAGGGTATAGAACCTGACTACTAAGTGTATCCAATAGTCTATGCTAAAAAACACTAAGGAATCATCTAAAAAGTATGATCCTTTTCTACTCGTGGTGGCTACATGGTTTATGGGGGGATCAGAGTTGTCTGAACTATCTCTCATATCGGTGCTCAATACTACTCCCAAAATATACTAGCTCAATATGTTTAAAAACATATATCTGTGGTTTGAGATAATTGCTCAAAATTTAGCTCAAAGGCTCTCTTGGAAATCAAAGTTTCCTCTCTTGCTTAATTATGAAAGCATTTACTCTTTACTGAAAACTAGCTCAAAGGATCTTTGGAAATCTTAGTTTTCTTTCTTGTTTGAATGTGAAAACAGTTTACTCTTTGGGAATACATAGTCACAATATACGCTTTTGAAGAAATGAACCTCAATCTTTACTCTTTACTCAACTCAAAACTCAGGTCTTAAAACAAAGTTAAAACATTTGTAAAAGACTTTTGGAAGACTCTATGAACTTTGATCTTAGGCATATTTATATGCCTAAGTTGTCAATAATTGTCCATAAGTTAATTAGATTGAAAGATGATCTCTAGTCATTAGCTTAATTTTTGGTGTAACTTGTAATGAATGTACACTTACACACATGATTAGTTGTTTCAAGAACTCTCAAGGGAATTGGAGTCAACATGAAGAAAAGAGATGTAAAAGAGCATGAAAAATGGCCAAGGATGAAGACCCCAGGGCCAAGCGCACTGCTAGGCACGACGCGGCTGGGCCAACAGTTCAGAGACGTCCCTCAGGCGCGCTGCTAGGTGCGGCGCGCCAAGGAGGAAACTTCAGAGGCAATTTTTAGGCACGATGAGGGGCGCGGCGCCCCATCATGATGCCGACTTTTCCAGCAAACATTCAACTAAAGAGGACTCCTTGTTGGTTTAGGATTGGGTCTGAGTCTTTCTAATTATTATAAATAGACCACTAGGGTTCATTATTAAGGGCTCTACTACTGATTTAGTGTGCAAGGGCAAGAATTCAAGTTTGTAATAGATCTTAATCCTTTAACTCTTCTATTTTTCTGGAAATTGCATGAACTATTGTATTTTCTTGCTTTCTAATAGCATGAGTAGCTAAACGCCCTAGTTCTGGGGCTGTAGCTACAAATGGATTGTGGATTATTTGAGGTTTTATGAATTAATTCTTGGGTGTCATTATAAGTTACTTCTATATTCTTGTTTTAGTATTTCTTGACTGGTCATCTAGAGATAAATCTATTGTTTAACCTTAAAATCGAGAGAGGAGAGGTTGAATAGACTAGAGAATATAGAGAGCTTGATCGACAGGTTAAGTCGAGGTGATTTGTGTTCAGGAGTGACGCCCGAATGAACAACTCGCTTGGTTACGGAATAGGATGAAATATAAATGCTCGCCAATTAGTCTATTTATCCCCGCTCAACGATGTAGGTAGGTAGCTAATTGGGGTAGGTGACGAGAGGTATATAGCCCAACTCATATAATTAACCCTATAAATTAGTAACTTGACAACTGAAATTAGTTCTATGCCAATAACATGATACATGATGTTTAGTATATGCTACAGTCCTAGAATTGCTTTAAACTTGCTTGAAACATTATATCAAAGTTGTTCACAATTAGTTACTTTCATTTAATTCATAATTAGTGGTAGTTAACAATTAATCATCAACTCTTTGAAAATATCACTTTTACTTTTATTTGTAGAATTAAGTGGTAAATATAAATTAATCATAAGTCCCTTGGGAACTATAACTCGTTTCTTCAAGAATCTATATTTCTTGCGCGACCACGTACACCTGCGTGTATACAGGGGAGCAACAAGTTTTTGGCGCCGCTGCCGGGGACTTAGAAATTGATTTATATTCAATCTTCTTAAGTCTACACTTAATATATTCAGATATTAATTACTTGATCTTAGCTTATGTATTGCAGGTACTTGATTTTCAGGTCTGGCTCGAAAAGGAGATCTTGTCGAACCTTTCAACGAATCGGAAAGAGTTTTACGCTAGCACAGAAAAATGAACCAGGGACGACAAGGAGAATTGGGGTTAGGTATTCCGATAAACTTTGATGATGATAATCAAGACAACGTGAATAACCCGAAAAACGTGAAAAATCCAAGGAACCCGAATAACCGTGATGTGGCAGTCCCACTCACAGCCAACCTATCATCCAATATTAGGAAACCTCCACCGGGGGGTAGATTTGAACTAAAGCAGAACATGGTGCATATCCTCCATACTAATGGGCAATTCACTGGTTTTCCCCATGAGGATCCTCAAGTCCATCTTAGGACTTTCATAGACATTACCAATACATACATCCCAATTGGAGTCTCATCAGACTATGTAAGGTTGAGTTTGTTCCAATACTCATTGTTAGAAGCTGCAAGGCATTGGTTAGACTCTGAGCCACCAAACTCCATCACTACTTGGGATGATCTAGCAAAGAAGTTCTTGAGTTGATTTTTTCCATCCAAGAAAACTGCCAAGCTGAGGGGTGAGATAATAAGATTTGCTCAAAAGCAAGGAGAGGACATGTACCAAGCATGAGCGCGTTTCAAACAAATGTTGAATGCTTGCCCACACCACATGCAAACCAATGAGGTACTTTGTCACACTTTCTTTGAAGGTTTAGACTATAATACTCGTTCTCTTCTTAATAGTGCAACAAGTGGACAGACCCTAGCCATAACAAGTGAAGAATTTTTCGCCTTACTCGATAAACTTTCTTAAGGGAACCAAGGGTATGATGGTGAAATGTCTAGAACTCCAACCCAAAAGGTTGCAGGGATCTTAGATGTAGACCAAGCTACTGCCATAAATGCCAAATTAGATGCAATGCAACATAACATTACATTGCAATTTAAACAAATAGCTCTAAATCAGGCTCCAGTAAACGTAGTACAACAGGCAACAAATTGGTGTGAGGTATGTGGTAGTGGAACTCATGAAACTGAGCAATGTGAGGCAAACCCGAATTTCATAAACTATGTGGGTAATGCGCAAAGGGGCGGAGTGCAACAAAATTATGGTAATACTTACAACCCTAGTTGGAAGAACCATCCTAACTTCTCATGGGGTGGTAACCAAAACCAAAATCAGGCGCAAGGGGTTAACCAATACCGTTCTCAAGGGGCTGGAAAACAATACTACAATCCTAACCAAAGTTCAAATTCTAGTGCACAAAAAGGGGGGGTGACCAATGAAGAGCTACTCCAAAAGCTAATGACTAAAATAGGGACCAAATTAAATGCTAGAATAGATAAGCAGGATGAGAACATTAGAAACATCCAAATGTCCCAAATGAGTTTAGAGAAACAAGTTGCGCAAGTGGCCAATTCTCTGAACTTGCGTCCCCAAGGTGGGCTGCCCGGTGATACTGAGCCCAATCCAAAGCAATTGCATGCGGTAAGTACGAGAAGTGGGCTGCAATTAGAGGAACTAGCTCCAAAGAAAAGAGACACTGAGGTAAGTAACAAAGAAAAGAAGGTCGAAGAGATAGTAAAAAAGCTCCAATGTTGAGGTACCCATTCCTCAAAAGAAATTACCACCTCTATTTCCACAAAGGATCAAAAAGCAGAATGAGGATGAATGCTTCAGTAAGTTTCTCTCTCTCCTTAAACAAGTTCACATTATTCTACCTTTGGTTGATATTTTACAGGGTATCCCGAAGTATGCTAAATACATGAAGGACATTCTAGCTAGCAAGAGGAGGCTCACGGAATATGAAATTGTGGCACTTACTGAGGAATGCAGCTCAAGGATTCAAAATAGAATACCCAAAAAGTTAAAAGATCCGGGTAGTTTTACTATGCAGATTACAATTGGGCAAAGTGTTCATGCCCGGTGGTTGTGTGATTTGGGGGCAAGTATAAACTTGATGCCTTTATCTTTGTATCTAAAGCTTGGGTTGGGTAGTCCAAAACGAACCACTGTTATTCTTCAACTTGCTGATAGATCCATTGCTAGGCCAGATGGGGTGGTAGAAGATGTGTTAGTGCAAGTAGGTTCATTGATTTTTCCGGTAGATTTTGTGGTCTTAGACTTTGAACCTGATTCTGAAGTTTCATTCATTTTGGGACGTCCTTTCTTGGCCACGGGTAGGACATTGATTGATGTAGCAGCTGGTCAATTAACCATGAGGGCGCATGATAAAATAGAAGTATTTGATGTGTACTGCGCTCTAAAATTGCCTTCTATTTATGAAGAGTTGTCTGTTATTACTATGGTTGATCACATAGTTTAGTCACAGTTAGTTGTGCCCGAAGACCCCTTAGAAAGAGTGTTAATAGGTCATAAGAGAGATGAAGACACCGAGGCTCAGGAGATTGAAACATGTCTAAATCTGGCACTTGGGGAACCTCACAAGCGGAGAGTGAAACCATTAGAGCGAGAGTTAGGGCTACCACCCAAACCTTCCATTGAGGAACCCCCAAAGCTGGAACTAAAAACACTGTCGTCTCACCTCAGGTATGCATTTTTGGGTACTAATGAAACTTTCCCTGTTATACTTTCTGCAGAGTTGTCTGAAATTCAGGTTGGAGCGGTATTGCGGATTCTAAAGCGAAGAAAGAAAGCTATTGGATGGCAGATGGCTGACATTCATGGGATTAGTCTGGCGTTATGTATGCATAGAATCTATATGGAAGAGGATCACGAACCAAGTGCACAACATCAACGTCGACTAAATCCTTTGATGAAAGAAGTGGTGAGAAAAGAGGTAATAAAGTGGCTAGATGCCGGAATTGTGTACCCAATCTCTGATAGTAAGTGGGTAAGTCCGGTACAATGTGTTCCCAAAAAGGGAGGTATGACAGTGGTAAGGAACGAAAAGAATGAGTTGATCCTTACTAGAACAGGCACCGGGTGGAGAATTTGCATGGATTGCCGAAAACTAAATGATGCTACCTGGAAAGATCACTACCCAGTTCCCTTTATTGATCAGATGCTGGACTGGCTAGCAGGGCAGGAATACTATTGTTTCTTAGATGGATATTCCGGTTATAACCAGATCTTGAATGCACCCGAGGATCAGGAAAAGAACACGTTCACTTGTCCTTATGGTACTAATGCTTTCAAACGCATGCCATTCGGACATTGCAATGCACTAGCGACTTTTCAAAGGTGTATGATGGCCATTTTTCATTATATGGTAGAAGACTTTGTAGAGGTGTTCATGGATGATTTTTTCGTCTTCGGGAAGTCTTTTGAGGTATGTCTCCGAAATCTTGAGAAAATACTTGCTAGATATGAGGACACTAACTTAGTTCTAAACTGGGAAAAGTGTCATTTTTTTGGTAAAAGAGGGGATAGTGTTGGGACACAAGGTGTCTAAATCTGGTTTGGAGGTTGATAAGGCTATGGTAGAAGTTATTGAGAAATTGCCCCCTCCCATTTCTGTAAAAGGTGTGCGTAGTTTTCTTGGTCATGCAGGTTTTTACAAGTGATTCATCAAGGATTTTTCCAAGATTGCAAGACCTATGTGCAGTCTCTTGGAGAAGGAGGTGAAGTTTGACTTTGATGAGATGTGCTTAAAAGCTTTTGAGATATTGAAGAGGAACTTAATTGAAGCTCCCATCTTAATTGCTCCTGATTGGGAATTACCATTTGAACTCATGTGTCATGTAAGCGACGTAGCAGTGGGTGCAGTGTTGGGACAAAGAAAGAATAAAGTGTTCCACTCGATCTATTATGCAAGCAAGACCCTTGACTCTACACAAGCTAATTGCACAGTGACTGAGAAGGAGATGTTGGCTCTAGTGTTCGCCTTCGACAAGTTCAGATGGTATTTGGTAGGTACTAAAGTGATTGTTTTTACTGACCATGCAGCTATTAGATACCTATTCAACAAGAAAGATACTAAACCAAGGCTGATTCGATGGATATTACTTCTCCAAGAATTTGACCTAGAGATCAAAGATAGGAAAGGTACTGAGAATCAAATAGCAGATCACTTATCTAGGTTAGAGGATTTTTCACATGTGAATGAAGGTGAGCAAATCTGGGAAGAGTTTCCGGATGAACAATTTATGGCACTAGAAAGAAAAAGCTCAATCATGAAGCCAAGTTCTACATTTGGTATGAACCATTCTTGTTCAAACAAGGCGTAGATCGGGTAGTGAGAAGGTGCATTCCAAAATCTGAAGTTCACAAAGTGCTCAAGAGTTGTCATGCTAACCTATATGGAGGTCACCATGGAGGAGAGCGCACTGCTCATAAGGTACTACAATCTAGTTTCTTTTGGCCCTCATTATTTAAAGATTCTATGGCTTTTGTGAAGGGTTGTGATAAATGCCAAAGGTTGGGTACTATTTCAAGAAGACATGAGATGCCACTCAGTAACATTTTGGAGGTGGAAATCTTTGATGTATGGGGTATTGACTTCATGGGTCCCTTCCCACCATTTAGTGGAAACCAATACATTCTTGTGGCTGTGGATTATGTTAGTAAATGGGTGGAGGCTGTAGCTCTTCCTTCCAATGATTCAAGGGTGGTGATAAAGTTCATCAAGAAGCACATCTTCACTCGCTTTGGCACTCCAAGGGCAATTATAAGTGATGGAGGTAAGCATTTCATTAACCATCTTGTTAAGAATCTTCTTGATAAGTATGGTATTCGTCATAAGGTTCCTACAACTTACCATCCTCAAACAAGTGGTCAAGTTGAGATTTCAAATAGAGAGGTGAAGCAAATTTTGCAGAAAATAGTGAATGCGCAAAGGAAGGATTGGTCTGATAAACTAGATGATGCGTTGTGGGTATATAAGACTGCGTACAAGACACTAATAGGGACTTCTCCCTATCACATAGTATTTGGGAAAGCATGTCACCTTCTGGTGGAATTGGAGCATCAAGCATATTGGGCAATTAAGAAACTGAACTTAGACCCCGAGCTAGCCGGTAAAAAGAGAGTGAATCAGCTGCATGAATCTGGGTCCTCTAGCGGTTGGGAACCGATATAAAAATTTGGCAAAAAGGCTGTGCAAAGGTATGGATGGGATTGGTTTGTATGTCAACAAGAGGTGAAGTATATGGGTAACGAATTTGTGAATGAGGTACGGTTACAGTCACAATTTCCTGATATATATCAGACCGTTAATGAGTTGGGTTTGGGTTCATCTTTGAAAATCCGGGAGATTGCAATTTGACGTTAGTGAGAGAATTTTATGCTAATTGGCTACTGAAACAAAATATAAAACTGTGCCGGTTAGGGGGAAAGATGTCAGGTTTTCTGCCCGAATTCTGAATGAGTTGTTAGGAATCCCGAATTGTGACCCTGATGAGTTTAATAGCTTGAAGGATAAACCTCCTTATAGGAATATCCGACATACCTTGTGTGGGGTTGATTCGACTGCTATGTGGGAGCGGAGTAAGGATACTAGGAGGCATAATATCCTCAATTTTGCTAACTTTAATCAGGTTGCTCAGGTGTGGCTGAAAATAGTGTGTAGTGTGTTGTTGCCTGCTAAACATTTAAATGAGGTGACATGGGATAGGGTGGTGTTAGTCTACATGCTGATGAAGGGAATGCCCATTAATGTTGGGGCAATTCTGAGGCAAAATATGATGAAATTTCGAAACAGTATGCGGTGGAGATTCTGTTATAGGGGGTTGATCACCCGTTTTCTGAGGGATGAGGGTATTGAAGAGGAAACAGTGGACATGACTGTTGCTTATCACCTAGATATGACGAGTAAGTTAGTAGATATGACCCGAACTAAGGCACTAGATCCGTCACATGAACCAGTCTTGTCTACTCAAGAGAGGCAAGTCCGTGATGACAGCGTCATAGCAAGAATGTTTGGTATGGCAGAGCTGCAGTTGCGCATAGGAGGGCGTCCAGTTACTGATGCTGAGATGGAAACAATGGCGGAACGATATCTTTTGTCTGAGAGTGCAGCTTTTTTATGCAAGACTGGTCCTGCCTTTTTAGAGCCTTTGGATGATGATGAGCCTACTGCTGACGAGGCTATAGATGATGAGGAGGAGGTTGCTGATGCCGCTGATGAAGCGAATGCCTTAATGGTGTTCGATGGCGGTCACGACGAGGCCTAAAGGCCTGAGGGAGTATTCCTAACTCTATACTTTGCTTTAATTGTGCACTGGGGACAATGCTTATTTTTAAAGTGTGGGGTGGGGTAATATGTCTCTGTTGTATATAGTTGTTTACTGCTTTATCGAGTCTAGTGGTAGCTTTTAGTTAAATTTTTTAATTTTTTTTTTTGGGTTCCTCAGCGTTTGTTTTCAGTACTTTTACGGAGGATTGTCCCTTTGAACCGACTAGGACTAGTTTAGTGCTTTATTGAGTCTTAGAGTCGTCATAGGAGTGACAGTTCCCAATGATGGATGGATGACGACCGTCTTAAGGGAAAATTAGTCACATAGAAGAGTAGGATTGAGAAACCAACCTTGGCCTTTTGAAACTATGTCCGAAAAGGTTAACCAAATGTCATGGGTAGTCACAAGTGGAATAGTGTAGTAGATGGCTGACCTTGTCACAAGCATGTGTTCTTAGTTTTGACTCAAAATACAAATAAATGGGCTTAATTGTGTAATAATACCGTAATGCAAGTTGTAAGAGCATGTTGGTTGATATATCCTTATATGTGTCATAATTCCATATGTGGTGAGAATTGATTGGTTCTTTCTTAACTTGATATCTAGAACTTGCCTTGTGAGTGTTGAACTAGTAGCATGTATGACTTAAGGAATGTGATTGAGGCGCTTCTTTGAAATGGCTAAGTCTTAACTCTACTTGTATGCCTACCATTGAAATCATCCCTAGTGAAGCCCCATTGAGCCTTTAGCCTTGTTTATTGATAAACCACATGATAAGCCAAAACTCGTTGTTTGATACCAAGTCTTTTGATCCTATGAAAAATCCTTAATGCACTATGTAAGAAGAAGGGTTGGAAAATGTTGGTTGATATAACAAAGGGTGAATTGCTACATTGTGTGAAAAAGAAAATTCTATTTTGGCCCTGGTCCTTAGCGACAATGTCACCTCAACTAAACGTGAGGGTGGCTAATTAAGAATTATGCTCGAAACATTGGCCCTGATCCTATCGAGGATAATGTGTACCTCACTTAGATGTTAAAAATCTAAAGTTTGGGTGGCTAGTGCAAAGGCATGAAAAAAAAATTAAATAAAAAAATAAAAAATGAAAAAGAAATAAAAGGCAAATATGGATGCAACAAAAAGGGTAAATAGTCATGAAGTGTGTACTAGGAGGAAAGAAGAGCTATAAAGAAAATTGTTGGCTAAATAATGATATGTGCATTAGGGAGGTGTAATCACTAAAATGATTCCTAAATATTCCCTCCCTTACCTTAAGCCTACATTACAACCTAAAGAAAGTCCTCTTGATTCCTTGAGAAATATGTGCGGAAGTAATAATACACTATTGGCAAGCTTATGGCATGTTGAGAAAAGTAAGAACTTCTTTTGTGAGGGTGAGTTGATTGTTCGAAAAATAGGCCTTGTTGATATTGCAAGTTGTTCAAGAGAAAGGCTCTACTAAACAAGGACAAGTGAGAGCATTCATGGCATATATATGATTATCGAATTAATGTGCTTGTATGAGTTTGCATTAGCCCAAAAATAATAATAAAAGGGTCATTTTTTGAGCATGTGTTGTACTTGGTGTAAATGTTGCAAATTTTTGCACCCATTGTAAACTACAAGATCATGATAAAAAAATGTTTGGTTGATTTTGAGATGAGTTGATAAGTCCAAGGGTTAAAAAGTTGATAGTCTAAAGATTGTTTGAGGACAAACAAAGTTCTAAGTGTGGGGTGGTGATCCTAGGCATATTTATATGCCTAAGTTGTCAATAATTTTCTATAAGTTAATTAGATTGAAAGATGATCTCTAGTCATTAGCTTAATTTTTGGTGTAACTTGTAATGAATGTACACTTACACACATGATTAGTTGTTTCAGGAACTCTCAAGGGAATTGGAGTCAACATGAAGAAAAGAAATGTAAAACAGGATGAAAAGCGGCCAAGGATGAAGACCCCAGGGCCAGGCGCACTGCTAGGCGCGACGCGCCTGGGCCAACAGTTCAAAGACATCCCTCAGGCGCGATGCTAGGTGCGGCGCGCCAAGGAGGAAACTTCAGAGGCAAGTTTCAGGCGCGATGAGAGGCGCGGCGCCCCATCATGATGCCGACTTTTCCAGCAAACATTCAACTAAAGAGGACTCCTTGTTGGTTTAGGATTGGATCTGAGTCATTCTAATTATTATAAATAGACCACTAGGGTTCATTATTAAGGGCTCTACTGCTGATTTAGTATGCAAGGGCAAGAATTCAAGTTTGTAATAGGTCTTAGTCCTTTAACTCTTCTCTTTTTCTGGAAATTGCCTGAGCTATTGTATTTTCTTGCTTTCTAATAGAATGAGTAGCTAAACGCCCTAGTTCTGGGGCTGTAGCTACGAATGGATTGTGGATTATTTGAGGTTTTATGAATTAATTCTTGGGTGTCATTATAAGTTACTTCTATATTTTTGTTTTAGTATTTCTTGACTGGCCATCTTGAGATAAATCTATTGTTTAACCTTAAAATCGAGAGAGGAGAGGTTGGATAGACCAGAAAATATAGAGAGCTTGATCAACCCGTTAAGTCGAGGTGATTTGTGTTCAGGAGTGATGCCCGGACGAACAACTCGCTTGGTTACGAAAATATAAATGCTCGTCAATTAGTCTATTTATCCCCGCTCAACGATGTAGTTAGGTAGCTAATTGGGGTAGGCGATGAGAGGTGTATAGCCCAACTCATATAATTAACCCTATAAATCAATAACTTGACAATTGAAATTAGTTCTATGCCAATAATATGATACATGATGTTCAGTATATGCTACAGTCCTAGAATTGCTTTAAACTTGCTTGAAACATTATATCAAAGTTGTTCACAATTAGTTACTTTCATTTAATTCATAATTAGTGGTAGTTAACAATTAATCATCAACTCTTTGGAAAGATTACTTTTACTTTTATTTGTAGAATTAAGTGGTAAATATAAATTAATCATAAGTCCCTTGGGAACGATAACTCGTTTATTCAAGAATCTATATTACTTGCGCGACCACGTACACTTGCGTGAATACTGGGGAGCAACAAGTTTTTTCTTCTCTTGACTTGATTCTTAACTTTCCTTGAATTGAATTATGGATTCAAGCATTGTAATTTGTGATAAGAAAGATCTCATGATGTTTAGGAGTGTTTTTAGATAGTTAAACATGAGAAACGATCAAGAAATCATTGTCTGGAAGCAAGCCCACGACGCGGAGATGCATTTAAATATTTTGGTCGCGATATAACTTTTTGAGGTAGAAGGGTCCTTGACCGCTCCGCGATGCCAAGAAAATTTTTCCAGTTCTGCGGAACAGGTCCACGTCGCAGACGTGGTACCCAGATATGCCCAACATTTTGCTTCTTCGTTTTCTAACCCCAATTCACCTAAATTTGATTCCTTTTTCCCAAATTCTCTTTAGATTAAGATACCCAGTATATGTACACAAGAACCTAACTCAAAACAACTCTATAATCGACGCAATAACCTCAAGAACTTTTCAATCTCTACCCAATTCAAGAACGAAAGCAAATTCAAGAACACATATCAAGAACATCAAACTTTAAACCTTTTTAGGATGAATTCACGCTGAAATACGCATGATTCGTGCTTGGCTGAACGAACCCAATGTTATAAAAGTCTCACATACCTCGTAGGATTGAATCCTTGGCGAAATCCACAACCAAAATCGGAAGAACTTGACAAATCTTGAACTTTTCTTCTCCTTTCTCCTCTTGAGTTCTTTCTCCAAAAATCCAAGCGTGTTTTTCCTATTGTCTAAAATAAACCAATTCAGTTTAGACCCCTAAGTAATTACCGAAAAACGAATTTAATTAATTGGTTAGTGAAAAGACCATAATACCCACTAAAATCCGGTTTTGACTTTCCTTATCTATACAACCCAATTTCAAATGGGCATATCTCCCTCATACAAACTCAAAATCACGCAAACTTGGCGGAGTTGGAAAGATAATTGAAAGATATTTCCTATGGTATTTTGTAGCACACATAACTCATCCTGAGCTAGGAGTTTGGTCGTTTTAAGTTGACCCAAAACTAATACTTAACTTAACTTTGCCCAACTTTCCAAAATTTGATTATTTCCAAAACGGTTTCTCTCTATTTTCTAGTTCTTCCTAAAGAAGGATGTTACAATATCTCCCCCTTGGAAACATTCATCCTCGAATGAGATCAATCTTAGCAGACTAAGGGTGTAACATCTAACATTCAACTCAAACACCCAACAAGCAAACTGCAAATACAACATGCCAACTTAAAAATAAATGCCAAGAAAGGATTAGTTCCTTAATTTGGAACCTCTCCGGATTTGAAGAGATGTGAGTATCTCTTCTTCATATCTTCCTCAGCTTCCCAAGTAGCATCCCCAATAAACTGATTTCTCCAAAGAAATTTGACTGATACTACTTCTTTGGTCCTCAACTTGCGAACCAGGCGGTCTAAAATCTGAACAGGAATCTCCCCATAAGATAAGTTATCCTTGATACCAATATCTTCAGTAGGTATGATAAGTAAAGGATCTTCCATGCACTTCTTTAACATAGAAACATGAAATATCGGATGGACCGCTGCTAACTCTTGTGGTAGCTCCAACTCATAAGCTACATTACCAATCCTTTTGGATATTCTGTAAGGACTAATATAGCGGGGACTAAGTTTCCCATTCTTACCAAATCTCATAACACCCTTCATCGGTGAAACCTTCAAGTGTACCCAATCATCTACTTCAAACTCTAGGTCTCTTCTCCTAACATCAGTGTAGGATTTCTGACGACTTTGGGGTGTTTTCAATCTCTCCTGAATAACTTTCACCTTCTCTATAGTTGGATGAACTAAGTCTGGTCCTATCAACCCAGCTTTACCAACTTCAAACCATCCAATGGGTGATCTACATCTTTTCCCATAAAGAGCCTCATATGAAGCCATTTGGATGCTAGCATGGTAACTATTATTGTAGGCAAACTCAATAAGAGGTAGGTGATCATCCCAATTATCCTTGAAGTCAATCACACAATCTACCTTGATACCTCAAAACACCATCCCCCCTTTTTCAAAAGTCATCACTTTTTTTCTTATGAATATTTTCCTTTAATTCAAGCAATATAGGATCTTGGTCTTGCTTTTCTTACACCTCTGACACTAATGATGATTCAGCCCCATTCATCACCACTACTCCTCCTTCTGTGGAATCCATTAAACGGACTTTTAATCTTGCCAGTCTGAGCACATCTTTTGCTAACTCTCTCTTTTCTTCCTCAACATGGGCAGTACTACCAATAAATAACCTACTCAAGGCATCAACAACAACATTTTCCTTACCTGGGTGATATAAAATACTCATGTCATAATCTTTGAGTAACTCTAACCACCTCTTCTATTTGAGATTAAGGTCTTTTCGACTAAACACATACTGAAGACTCTTATGATCAGTGAACATATCCACATGAACACCATAAAGATAATGACGCCATATTTTCAAAGAAAATACTAAGGTAGCCAACTCTAGATCATGGGTTGAGTAATTCTTCTTGTGAACTTTCAACTGTCTGGAGGCATAAGTTATAACTTTGGCATTCTGCATTAACACGCAACCCAAACCAATTCTGGACACAACACAATATACAACAAAGACTTGCGTACCTTCTGGTAAGGTCAATACTGGGGCAGTAGTCAACCTCTTTTTCAATTCCTGGAAGCTTTTCTTACAAGCTTCAGACCATTGAAACTTAACTCTTTTCTAAGTTAACTTGGTCAAAGGGGACGAAATATATGAGAGCCCCTCTACGAACCTTCTATAATATCCAACCAACCCCAAGAAACTCCTAATATCAGTTGGAGATGTGGGTCTAGGTGAATTCTGCACTGCCTCAATTTTTTTAGTATCAACTCTAATTCCATCACCGGAGAAAATGTGGCCTAACAATGCCACAGACTCAAGCCAAAACTCATATTTAGAGAACTTGGCATACAACTCACTATCATTTAGGGTTTGGAGAACTATTTTGAGATGACTAGCATGATCTTCCTCATTCCTTGAATAGATTGGAATGTCATCAATGAACACAATAACAAACATATCTAAATAAGGCTTGAATAATCTATTCATAAGGTCCATGAACGCTGCAGGAACATTAGTTAAACCGAATGACATGACCAGAAACTCATAATGACCATACTCTATTCATCAATGATGTAAGCCTGATTTGAGATCTATCTTGGAAAAACAAGTAGCACCCTGAAATTGATCGAAGAGATCATCAATTCTCGAAAGAGGATACTTATTCTTGATGGTAACCTTGTTCAACTAACAGTAATCTATACAAATTCTAAGGGAACCATCCTTCTTCCTCATAAATAAGATCGGAGCGCCCCAACATGGGACACTTGGTCGAATAAAACCCTTCTCTAGGAGATCTTTCAACTGCTTTTTTAACTCTTTTAACTCTGCTGGTGTCATCCTATATGGTGGAATAGCTATAGCAAGAGTATCTGGAAGAAGGTTTATACCAAAGTCTATTTCTCTCTTGGAAGGGACTCTGGGAATATTATCTGGAAAGACTTCTGGAAACTCTTTTACTACTGGAACTGACTGAAAATGAGGTTTCTCAACACTAGAGTCATTAACTTAGACTACGTGAGAGACACACCCCTTGGAAACTAACTTTCTTGTCTTAAGGTATGAAATAAAACGACCCTTAGGCACTGCTGAACTGCTCTTCCACTTTACAACTGGCTCATTAGGAAAATGGAACTTGACAACTCGAGTTCTACAATCAACTGAGGCATAACACGCATGAAGCCAGTCCATACCTAGAATGACATCGAAATCTACCATGTCCAACTCAACTAAATCAGCCATGGTGCTCTTGTGATTGACGGAGACGGTACAATCATGACAGACACTCTCTCTGCTAGAATAGACACACCAACAGGTGTAGAAACACTGAAGGGCTCACTAAGTTGCTCAGGAATAAATTCATCAAAACATAAGGAGTTACAAAGGACAAACTCGCTCCTGGATCTAGCAAAGCATAAACATCAAAGTTAAAGACTTGGATCATACCAGTGACAACATCTGGAGAATCCTCTTGCTCTTGCCGAATAGTGATACCATAAAGATGGTTTCCTCCTCCGTCTACCCCTGAAGTAGCTCCTCTAGATGCATCTCTGTCTGGTGGAGCAATTGAAGAAGATTGGACGGGGCTCTATTGTCTCCATTACCATTACCCTGCTTGTTCTTTGGACACTCTCTCATAAAATGTCCGTTTTGACCACACTTGAAGCAACCATTGGAGACATAATGACATATCCCTTAGTGGTTCCTACCACACTTAGCACATGCAGAAGACTTACTACCCCATTGTGCCATACTATCTTGAGATTAGGCAAGTTTAGCTCTAAAATTTTGATTATTTTACTCGCCTTTGTTCTTTGCACCAAATGATGGAGCACACCCCTTTTGTTTCTATTGGAAGGAAGACCGGTTGGCATTACTCTTCTGCTGCCCGGACTCATTCCCTGATGTCTTAGCCCTCTTATTCTTAAACTCTTCTCTATCCCTCAACTTGCCGTCTTCAACTTGTTGCACATGGATCGTTTGCCTTGCTATGTCCATATCCCCTATCAACATAGTTGTCTTGCCTTCCTTGCTTGACAGGCGAGACAACCCGGCAACGAATATACATCACAAGGGATAAAAATGTTACTATCCTCATACGAGAAAGGTTTTTATTTTGAGACATGTTATTTTTTGATGAATTGTATTTACCTTATGTGTCTACTAGTGTTGATCTCTCTGCAGAATCTTATGCTTCCACTATAATACCTTTCAATAATTTTTGGGTAAAAATAATCTTCAATGTGAATATACATCTCCTTTCGTTGACTGCGCATAAGGTACCTATATTACACCAGCTCTAACAACACCTCATGTACGTATGCCCTCGATGTAATAACCTGTATATTTAGCTCATATGAATATTGTTGGTTCTAGATGGGTGTTCAAAACAAAACTAAAGTCGGATGGGTCAGTGGAATGCTTTAAGACTTGTTTCGTTACCAAATGTTACAATCAACTTGTTGTTATCGACTTTCAAGACACTTTCAGTCCCGTCGTCAAAGATACAACCATTCGTGTTGTGTTGTCGATTGCAACCACCCTACATTGGGAGATTAACCAGCTAGACGTCAAGAATTCTTTCTTACATAGTGATCTCAAGGAAACTACTTAAATAAGCTTTATACGGTTAATCTAATCAATGTAGGCTTTTGTATTTAACAATATTTCGAGTGTTGCATCGAAGTTGGGAAATGCATGCGTGTAGTTTCCTTTTTTAATTCATGACAAGATATAACATAGCTGAGCCAGGATTGTATTAAGGGCTTCCAAAATATTAAGTAAAAATATACAAGTGTTGCTATCAAGGATGGAACACACAACCTCAAACAATTTTTGTAACCCCTTAACCATTACACTAAACCTTCAACTTGTATTACGAAGTGTTAAGACTTGTATATATATTTAGTAAACCAAATTTTGACCTATATATACAATGTAATTTTCCAACGAAAGGGTGTCGCTCGACACCCCTTGCCCTAGAGTAGCTCTGCCCAGTCTATAACATATATTGCTACTTCGTCAAAGTTATTAACATCTTCTCATGTGATGTGGTCATGTTGCACCAAATATCTTTCTTAGAAAAAATAATGACGATAATTATTCTCCCCACTTTGACATTCTTGTAAAGTCAAGGGGCATAAAATTTAGAGTTGTCAAAAAGGGCCGGTCCATCTCCACCTGGTCCAAGCCTTGCGGATAAAGGAATTTGATGGGTTAGGGAGAACCGGCCCTTCATTTGAAACGGCCTAAAAATGCACAAACCAACCTAACCCTAGAAGGGCCGAGGGCTTGGTGGGCTAGCCCTTCTTTTTTATTTTTTCATTCCAAACTTAAAATTCTATAACATCAAGAAAATAAGAAGATTTTCAAATCAAATATGAAAAACAATGGTGTTGTTTCAATAAAACTAGCAAAAAATCTAGTGTTATTAGCATGTATCTAGGATACTAGATACACGAGATACATGTATACTTGGTGTGATGCATCTCAGATACGTGAGTGAGCTAAGAGAGTAACGAGTGAGATGGGAGGAAGGCGAGGGCACTGGATTTGTCTATGTATCCTAGATACATGTGAATCCACTTGAATATAGTGTATCTAGAACAAATTAGACTACTTTCAAGTCCATGTATCGTGAGATACATGTATCTGGATGTACCAAAATCTGGTGAGATTCATAATATTACAACATAACGTGCATTTAAGTAATTCGCTCATATAATAATGAGGTTGTTGTAAATTACCCTTAAATAAATAGTTTTGTCACATGGGCCGACCCTGACCCGGCTCCAATCAAGCCTCAAGGGACAAGGGCTTATATGGGTCGGGCTTATTAGCCCTAGTTTTAAATGAGCTTGAAAAATCCTATCCCAACCCTACCCAAGAACGGGTTCGGTTAAGCCGACCCCTTGGGCTAAGCCCATTTTGACGGCTTTAATAAAATTATTATACATTTCTTTTTTTAGAGACCTCTGTTTCACTATCAAAGAATTTTTTAATTGAAAGGATTAACTTTTAGACTCTTTGACAAAAGGGTACAAGATATTATCTTTTATCTTCTCTTTTATTATATGTTAATTATCCTCACCATGAGATGGAAAAGAACGTTAAATGTTCATTAAATGTTAATTGAATATGGATGTGCCGGAGTGACTGGATACCTTTCTGAGTTCCCTATATAATAAGCCAATTTGTTTCACTTTTCTTCATCTCAGTCATTGATTTTAGATTTTCTACCCACTAAAAAAAATTCTTAGTTATTTCCTTCATAAATCAGCCTCCTTTCTGATCTTTTTCCTCACTCTTCTTTCATAGAAAATATTATTACTTTTATAATAAACACATTAATAAATTTTTAATAATTTTCTTTCCCATATCTCAGTTTTTCTGCAGTTAACTAGATCTAAAATGGAGGATAATAATTGGGATTTAAGCGTTGTGGTAAGAAGTTGTAATATTAATGGACCTAACAATGTTACAGCTCCGAACTTAGGCTTGGTGTCCTTTGAAAATGATGATTGAAATACTTTTGACGAATTTTTTTTACTGACATGCCTAATTTTAATGACCTATATGAAATTTTCTCTATAGATTTTTCAGCTACTCACCGGGAAAAATCAGATGATCAGGTCATAATCATGGACCAAAATAATAATCAAGAGATGCACTCAGATTCCATTCAACCAACTCAAATTACTCAACAAATCATTCTTCCTCCATTAACAACAACAATAACGTGTGTGCAAACAACAACTCCGAACCACAAGAATTGATTGATCGACAACAATAACTTGAAAATTTTGATGACCATTTCATAATTATGGACCAAAATAATAATCAAGAGATGTACTTACATCCCATTCAACCAACTCAATTTAGTCAACAAATCTTTCATCCTCCATTACCAACAACGATAACATGTATGCCAATAACAACTGCACTACAACAAGAATTGATCGATCTACAACAACAACCTAAAAAATTAGACGATTAGGTCATAATCATGGACCAAAATAATAACCAGGAAATTTAATTACATCCTATTCAACATAAGTTGATTGTAGGGTGGTTATAATAGACAACACAACCTGAATGGTTGTAGCTTTGACGACGGGACTAAAAGTGTCTTGAAAGTGAATAACGACAAGTTGATTGTAACCTTTGGCAATGAAACGAGCCTTAAAGTCTTAACACCTCGTAATACAAGTCTTAACACCTCGTAAGTTGGCAATGGAGGAAGAAATATTTGTTGGCTAAATTGAGTTGGTTGAATGGGATGTAATTAACTCTCCTGGTTTTTATTTTGGTCCATGATTATGACCTGATCATCTAATTTTTTAGGTTGTTGCTGTAGATCGATCAAATCTTGTGGTATTGCAGTTGTTGTTGGCATACATGTTATCGTTGTTGGTAACGGAGGAAGAAAGATTTTTTGACTAAATTGAATTGGTTGAATGGGATGTAAGTACATCTCTGATTATTATTTTGATCCATAATTATGATCTGGTCATCAAAATTTTCAAGTTGTTGTTGTCGATTAATCAATTCTTGTGGTGTCATAGTTGTTGTTGGCACACACGTTATTGTTGTTGGTAATGGAGGAAGAATAATTTGTTGACTAATTTGAGTTGCTGAATGGGATGTGAGTACATCTCTTGATTATTATTTTGGTCCATGACTATAACCTGATCATTTGATTTTTCCTTGTGAATAGCTGAAAAATCTATAGAGTAAATCTCATATAGGTCATTAAAATTAGGCATGTTAGTAGAAAAAATTTCGTCAAAAGTATTCCAATCATCATTTTCAAAGGACACCAAGCCTAAGTTAGGAGCTCTAACATTGTTAGGTCCATTTATATTACAACTTCTTACCACAACGCTTAAATCCCAATTATTATCCTCCATTTTAGATCTAGTTAACTGCAAAAAAATGAGATAGGGGTAAGAAAATCATTAACAATTTATTAATGTGTTTATTATAAAACTAATAATATTTTCTGTGAGAGAAGTGTGAGGAAAAAGATCAAAAAGGATGCTGATTTATGAAGCAATAACTGAGAATTTTTTTTAGTGGGTAGAAAATTGAAAATCAAAGACTGGGATGAAGAAAAGTGAACCAGGTTGGCTTATTATATAGGGAACTCAAAAAGGTATCCACTCACTCCAGCACATCCATATTCAATTAACATTTAATGAACATTTAACGTTCTTTTCCATTTCATGGTGAGGATAATTAACATATAATAAAAGAGAAGATAAAAGATAATCTATTGTACCCTTTTGTCAAAGAGTCTAAAAGTTTAATCCTTTCAATTAAAAAATTCTTTAATAGTGAAACAGAGGTCCCTAAGAAAATAAATGTATAATAATTTTATTAGAGCCATCAAAATAGGCTTAGCCCAAGGGGTTGGTTTAACCGAACCCGTTATTGGGTTGGGATAGAATTTTTCAAGACCATTTAAAGCTAGGGCTTATAAGCCTGACCCATATAAACCCTTGGACCTTGAGGCTTGATTGGGGCCGGGCCGGGGTTGGCCCATGATCAAAACTATTTATATAAGGGTAATTTACAACAATATCACTAGTATATGAGCGAATTACTTAAATGCATGTTATGCTATAATATTACGAATCTTACCAGATTTTGGTACGTCCAAATACATGGACTCAAAATGAGTTTAATTTGTTCTAGATACACTTTATTCAAGTGGATTCACATGTATCTAGGATACATAGACAAATCAAGCTCCCTCGCCTTCCTCCCATCTCACCCATCACTCTCTTATCTCACTCGCGTATCTGAGATGCATCACACCAGGTATACATGTATCTCGTGTATCTAGTATCCTAGATACATCCTAATAACACTAGATTTTTTTTCTAGTTTTATTGAAATAACATCATTGTTTGCCATATTTGATTTGAAAATCTTCTCATTTTCTTGATGTTTTAGAAGTTTAAGTTTGTAAAGAAAAAGATAAAAAAAAAAAGGCTAGCCCGCCCCAGCCCTCGGTCCTTCTAGGATTAGGTTGGTTTGTGCATTTTTAGGCCCTTCTAAATTAAGGGCCGGTTCGCCCTAACCCATCAAATTCCTTTATCCGCAAAGCTTGGATCGGGTGGGGATGGACCGACCCTTTTTGACAACTCTAAATTTTATGCCCCTTAACTTTACAAGAATGTCAAAGTGGCGCCAATAATTATAGTCAATATTTTTTCTAAGAAAGACATTTGGTGCAACATGACCACATCACATAAGAAGATGTTAATAACTTTGATGAAGCAACAATATATGTTATAGACTGGGCGGAGCTAGTCTAGGGCAAGGGGTGTTGAGCGACACCCCTTCGTTCGAAAATTACATTGTATATATAGGTCAAAATTTGGTTTATTCAATATATATACAAGTCTTAACACCTCGTAATACAAGTTGAAGGTTTAGTGTATTGGTTAAGGGGTTTCGAAAATTGTTTGAGGTTGGTGTTCTATCCTTCATAGCAATGCTTATATATTTTTACTTTATATTTTGGAAGCCCTTAATACAATCCTAGCTCCGCCATGTTGTAACTTTTAATGTATTGAAAAGGGAAACTACACGCATGCACATCCCAACTTCGATGCAACACTCAAAATATTGTTAAATACAAAAGCCTACATAGATTAGATTAACCGTATAAAACTTATTTAAGTAGTTTCCTTGATATCACTATGTAAGAAAGAATTCTTGATGTCTAGCTGGTTAATCTCCCAATGTAGGGTGGTTGCCATCGACAACACATCTTGACTGGTTGTAGCTTTGACGACAGGACTGAAAGTGTCTTGAAAGGATAACGGCAAGTTGATTGTAACCTTTGGCAACGAAAAGAGCCTTAAAGTGTTCCACTAACCCATCCGACTTTAGTTTTGTTTTGAACACCCATCAAAAACCAACAATATTCATATGAGATAAAGATACAGGTTGTTCCATCGAGGGTATGCCTACATGAGGTGTTGTTAGAGCTGGTGTAATATAGGCACCTTCTGCGCAATCAACGGAAGGAGATGCATATTCACATTGAAGATTATTTGTACCCAAAAATTCTTGAAAGGTTGTAAAGTGGAAGCATAAGATTCTACAGAGAGATCAACACTAGTAGACACATAAGGTAAATACAATTCATCAAAAAATAACATGTCTCGAAATAAAAACCTTTCTCGTATGAGGATAATAGCATATGTATCCCTTCTGAAGTAGACTGTAGCCTATGAACACACAAATGAATTATACAATGTTTTCAAGAAAACATGATATATATAGACTGTGGATTGTATAAAAACTGAAATCACAACAAAATTCCCAAGATTTTACAAATCTAAACAAACTATGTAGAATCAAGGAACTGACTGAATTCTAAGTACCTAGTGGATGAAAGGAACCACTAGTGAAATCTCACATACCTGGAGACAAAATCTACGGATAAATACTTTGTATTTTGGGGCTGAAACTTTGAAGAACATTGCTACTTATTCTTGAAAGAAACAGGAGGCTCTTTCTCTTCTTTTCGTTCTAATTTGGATTTTAGAGAATGAGGGTTTTGGGTATGTTTGACTAGGTTATTAGGCTTAGACTGAGGAAAACAATGAAGTTTAGGCATCAAATGACGTAGTTTAAGTGCCCCAACGCATAGGGAAAAGACCAAAACAACCCTGACTTAAAAACTGACAAAGGCCATCCCCAGTGGGACTAACGGATCATCGCTTGGACTACCGGCCGTTGACTAGGGTGGTGGTTCATGGTCTGCCCGACAGGGCTTCTCTAAAATGAGCATAATGTTTTACTTTAAGTGTAACACCCCGTATCCGAAACAGACCTAAAATGCAGATTTTGAGAAGTTGCAGGTGCAACCCACGGTTGCCATCCACGGACCATAGGTCAGACCACGGTCCGTGCTGGTGGTACGTGGTTTGCCACTGCAACCCCTCTCCAGCCAGCTCAGAAAAAAATTGGCTAAGTCTCAACTCACGGATAGACCCCACGGTCCGTAGATCAGACCACGGTCCATGGTCTGTGTCTGTGGATCGAGACTTCCCTTACCAGCCTCTGACACAAACTACGGTTGACCAGCATGGACCGTCATTCGATCCACGGTCCGTAGGTCTGACCGTAGATGAGGTTAGCAGCTAATTAGATGAAAAATATTGATGGGTCAACTTCAGATGGTCATAAATTTTAGCACAAAATGAATTATGTGTCCCATAACCTATGGTTAGATAGGTAATTGAAATTATCTTTCCAACGCCACTGAGTTTGCTAAATTCCGACCTCCGAGTAAAAAGTTATGCCCATTTTAGTGAAGTCTTGTCGGGAAAACTCGACCTACGGACCCAATCGATGGACCGTCGATTGATTGACGGACCTTCAGTCCATTCCGTCGATCACTCCGACAGCACTTAATTCAGGGGTCTTTTTGTCTTTTCCTATTTTGTTTAACCCCTAAGATACGTCGTTTCGACCCTAAATCATGAGGTTTTTAATTAGTTTAAGCCTAGAAACATAACTAGAACTTACCTTAGTCAAAATCATTAATCAAAACTTAGAAAATTAGACTCAAGAAGGAGAAAAAGGTCAAGAACCCTAGTTCAAGAACGCAGCGAGGTTTCTTCAGTTCCAGCCCCGAAATCGAAAGGTTTCGCCGTGGAATTCATCACCAGGTATGTGGGATTTCACTACTGGGTTCCTTTCGCCCATTAGGTCCCTAGAATTCAGTCAGATTCTTGATTCCATGATTATGAACAGACCTAGGGTTTCTAAAATTACAGCAGATCATCATGAATTAGTTATTTAAATGTTCCAAATCAGATTATCATGTTATTGCTCAGTTTATCGCATGAATTTCAGAACCCTAGCTATGTATTTCTTTAGTTCTTGAATTACACATGCTAGGTCAGATATTTCAGTATTCAATTTTACATGCCTCATCAGATTAATTATTGCATTCTCAGTTTGCATGTTCAGTTTCGAGCTATCCAGTATTTACAGAAATTCAGTCATAACTAGTTAACCACTTAATCTATTGGGAGTAGCATAATACCGAGTTGGACTAGGGTTTCAGCGTACCCATATAGTCCCAGAACTACGAGCCACGAAGGTGTAAGTCCCCTCTGTGGGCAACATCAGTTTAGTGATCACGCCAGCATGCCTCTATACCTCTGGCGAGGTATATTGGGTCCTCTCGATGGGGCGTATACATCGGACTCCATATTTAGCTCATGTGGTTTTATGTCGGTTATTAGTAGCTCCCACAGTTCAGTCAGACTCTATTGCATTGACCATATTTCAGTATAGTGAGTATTTAGTCTCAGCATGTTATAAATTTGGTCATTGCATCAGTTAGCTCAGTATTCAGTATTTTCAGTATCTATATCATGTCCAGATTATTTCATTGCTTTATTGCTTTGTTCAGTTATATGTTATTTCAGCTTTACTCCATCTTGCATGCTCAGTACCTTTCAAGTACTGATGCATACGTGCGCTACATCAACTCGTGATGTTGGTTCATGTTCTCAGTATCCAGATCACGCTTAGATCGGTTTCCGATCTTCAGTTCAGCAGCATCAGTGGTGAGTCCTCATTCTTCGAGGACTAGTGATATGTTTATCTTTACTGCTTTTAGTCTTTAGTTTCAGTTTTGCTAGATCTAGTTGGGACATGTCCCAACATTTCTAGTCAGTTTAGAGGCTTATTTCAGACATAGTTAGATTTAACTTAGTATTTTGAGCTTGATATTTCTTTTGTATTAAACTTTCAGATTTGATATATTCAGTTATAGTATATAGGTATTCCCCATCTTTTCAGATTTATTTATGAATTAGCTTCCGCATCAGTTTATTATCTTAGTATGCTCATGATCATGCCAGCAGGGTTAGCTTGGGATCACTTGTGGTCCTAGGTCCCGTGTTCGCGTCTCGGCGGTAGCTCGGGGCGTGACAAACTTGGTATCATAGCATTAGGTTTAAGTGTCCTAGGATGTATGAAAAGCCGCACTAGGTAGAGTCCTTTTCATGGGTGTGTAGTGCGCACCACATCTAATGAGAGGGAGGCTACAAAGTGTCTTAAGAAAAATCTCTATTTTCTTGTTACTCTTATCGTGCGTAAGGTATGATCTAATTCCATTCTAACTCGACGTTCTACGTTTCAGTGATCATGCCTCTTCGTAAAGCTTATGTCAGGAATGCGAATGCTAGGAACGCAAATGCAGCTCCTCCAGTTCCGAATCAGAAAGTCTCAAATGCTGAATTCAGGAATGCCATTCAGATGTTAGCTCAGAGTGTCGCTAACCAGAACAATCAGCGGGTTCAAGCTCCTGTGAATGCAAATGGTGGATCAGTAGCATCAAGGGTCGGTGACTTTGTTAGGATGAATCCGCCTGAGTTCTTAGGATCACAGACTGGTGAAGATCCCCAGAATTTCTTGGATGAGATCAAGAAGATCTTTGAGGTGATGCAGGTCATTGGGAATGATCGGGTTGAGTTAGCATCTTACCAACTGAAAGATGTAGCTCATATCTGGTATACTCAGTGGAAGGAGAACAGGGGTACAAATGTCGCTCCTATTACTTGGGAATATTTCAGCGAAACCTTTCTCGACAGGTTTTCCCCCATAGATTTGAGAGAAGCAAGGGCCCAGGAATTTATGAACTTAAGGCAGGGTAACATGACTGTCCAAGAATATGGGCTCAAGTTTAACCAACTCTCCAGGTATGCTCCTCACATGGTTGCTGATTCCAGGGCTCAGATGAATAAGTTTCTCTATGGAGTGTCAGACTTAGTGAAAACAGAGTGCAGAAATGCTATGTTGTTGGGAGACATGAACATCTCTAGGCTCATGACTTATGCTCAGCAGGTTGAGGGTGATAAGCTTAGGGAACAGTCTAAGGAGACTAAGAAAGAAAGAACAGGTAACTACGAGTATTCCCACCAGAAATCGGGTGGTGGAAACCGCTCGCATTTTCAGCAGAAGTCTTTGACTCCAGCCCCTTCATCAGCTAGTGTTTCATCCCCAGGTTCCGTAATGATCAGAAAGGTAGGGCGTCAGGCTCTAAGTCTCAAGGTAGTGTTTCAGGCACCAAAACCTACCCAACTTGCCCGAAATGTAGTAGGAACCATCCGGGCGAGTGCCTTGCAGGTAAGGAAGGATGTTTTGGGTGTGGCCAATTTTGTCATAGATTGAAGGATTATCCTTCAAGACAAGGTCAAGAAGGAAATAATGGTAGAGCTCAGTCTACAACTTCAACAGCACCAGCAGGTCGCCCGACTCAGCAGGGTAACTCTTCTGGTACTGGTGGCGGACAGCGCCAAAATAGGCTTTATGCTCTTCAGGCTCGTCAAGATTATGAAGATTCTCCTGATGTAATCACTTGTAGGTTACGAGTCTTTGATCTTGATGTTTATGCATTGTTAGATCCAGGGGCTACTTTGTCTTTTGTAACTCCTTATATAGCAGTCCAATTCAGTGTTAGTCCAGAAACTCTTTCAGAACCTTTCTCAGTCTCTACTCCAGTCGGTGACCCAGTTATAGCTAGACGGGTATACAGAAATTGCCCTGTCATAGTCCCTCAGAAAGTCACCTCAGCAGATCTTGTAGAGTTAGAAATGGTAGACTTCGATGTCATTCTAGGCATGGATTAGTTACATTTTTGTTATGCCTCAGTTGATTTTAGAACTAGGATTGTTCGTTTTCAGTTTCCAGACGAACCAATCTTAGAATGAAAGGGTAGTAGCTTAGCACCTATGGGTCGATTCATTTCTTACATTAAGGCCAGAAAGATGATCTCTAAGGGTTATCTCTATCATCTAGTTCGGGTTAAGGCTTCTAGTTCTGAATCCCCAACTCTTGAGTCAATTTCTGTAGTCAGTGAGTTTCCAGAAGTGTTCCCAGAAGATCTTCCTGGAGTTCCTCCCGAAAGGGAAATAGACTTTGGAATTGATCTCCTTCCAGATACCCAGCCTATCTCTATCCCTCCTTACAGAATGGCTCCAGCTGAGCTTAAGAAATTGAAAGAGCAGTTGAAAGACCTTCTAGATAAGGGCTTCATCAGACCTAGTATTTCGCCATGGGGTGCACCAGTGTTGTCGTGAAGAAGAAAGATGGTTCTCTCAGAATGTGCATTGACTATAGGCAGTTGAACAAGGTCACAATCAAGAATAAGTATCCTATCCCCAGGATTGATGACTTGTTTGACCAACTTCAGGGTGCTAGTCATTTCTCAAAAATAGACCTCAGATTAGGATATCATCAGCTTAGAGTCAGAGATAGTGACATTCCGAAGACAGCCTTCAGAACTCGGTATGGTCATTATGAATTTGTAGTTATGTCATTTGGACTAACCAATGCTTCTGCAGCTTTCATGGATTTGATGAACAGAGTGTTCAAGCAGTACTTGGACTTGTTCGTTATCGTCTTTATTGATGATATCCTCATTTACTCTAGGAATGAGGAAGAACATGCAAGTCATTTGAGAGTTGTTATGCAAACTCTCAAAGATCACCAGTTATTTGCAAAGTTTAACAAGTGCGAGTTTTGGTTACAATCAGTTGCCTTCCTTGGGCATATTGTGTCTAGTGAAGGAATTCGAGTAGATTCCCAGAAGATAGAAGCAGTGAAACAATGGCCCAGACCCTACCTCCGCTACAGATATCAGAAGTTTCTTGGGTCTAGCGGGTTATTACAGACGGTTTGTGGAAGGATTTTCATCCATAGCCTCTCCATTGACTAAGTTAACTCAAAAAAAGGTTAAGTTCCAATGGTCAGATGATTGTGAGAAAAGCTTTGCAGAACTGAAAACTAGGTTGACTACAGCTCCTGTCTTGACTCTACCAGAGGGTTCAGATGGTTATGTGATCTATTGTGATGCATCCAGAGTCGGCCTAGGTTGTGTGTTGATGCAGCGAGGTAAGGTTATAGCTTATGCTTCTAGACAGCTTAAGGTACATGAGAAGAATTATCCAACTCATGACCTCGAGCTAGCAGCAGTGGTGTTTGCACTTAAGATTTGGAGAC
Organism: Solanum stenotomum; assembly: GCF_019186545.1. Taxonomy (NCBI): domain Eukaryota; kingdom Viridiplantae; phylum Streptophyta; class Magnoliopsida; order Solanales; family Solanaceae; genus Solanum; species Solanum stenotomum. Next base: position 35,244,293 of record NC_064287.1, read on the forward strand.
ATTACTTGTATGGTGTTCACGTAGATGTGTTCACAGACTATAAGAGCCTTCAATATGTGTTCACCCAGAAAGAGTTGAATCTTCGCCAGAGAAGGTGGCTTGAGTTCCTCAAAGATTATGATATGAGCGTGCATTACCATTTGGGTAAGGCGAATGTAGTAGCAGATGCCCTTAGCAGACTATCCATGGGTAGTGTAGCACATGTTGAGGAAGAAAGGAGACAGCTAGCAAAGGATGTTCACAGACTTGCTCGCCTAGGAGTTCGTCTTATGAGCATATCAGATAGTGGTGTAATGGTTCAGAATGGGGCAGAATCTTCTTTGGTAGTAGAGGTTAAGGAAAAGCAAGACAGTGATCCAATCTTGCTTGAACTTAAGGGTGCAGTCCACAATCAGAGAGTGGAGGTTTTCTCCCAAGGGGGAGATGGTGTGCTTCGCTATCAAGGTAGATTGTGTGTTCCTGATGTGGGTGAATTGAGACAGTATATTCTCGCAGAAGCCCACAATTCTAGATATTCTATTCATCCAGGTGCCACCAAGACGTACCGTGATCTGCGGGAAGTCTATTGGTGGACTGGTATGAAAAGAGATATAGCAGACTTTGTGGCTAAGTGCCCCAATTGCCAGCAAGTAAAGGTAGAACATTAGAAACCAGGAGGTATGACTCAAGAGATTGACATTCCTACTTGGAAATGGGAAGTGATCAACATGGACTTCATCACATGTTTATCTCGTACTCGCAGACAACATGACTCCATTTGGGTGATTGTTGATAGGGTTACTAAGTCTTCTCGCTTTTTGGCGATCAAGACTACAGATTCGGCGGAGGATTACGCCAAGCTTTACATTAATGAGATTGTGAGGTTGCATGGGGTTCCTTTGTCTATCATCTCAGATAGAGGTCCTCAGTTTACCTCTAATTTCTGGAAGTCATTTCAGAAGGGTCTTGGTACTAAGGTTAACCTTAGCACAGCATTTCATCCAGAGACGGATGGTCAGGCAGAGCGTACCATTCAGACCTTAGAGGATATGTTGAGAGCTTATGTGATTGACTTTAAGGGTAGTTGGGACAATCACCTTCCTCTTATTGAGTTCGCCTACAACAATAGTTACCATTCCAGCATTCAGATGTCCCCTTTTGAGGCATTGTATGGGCGTAGATGTAGATCTCTAGTTGGTTGGTTTGAAGTAGGTGAAGCAGCCTTGATAGGACCAGATTCAGTCCTTGATGCTATGGAGAAAGTGCAACTCGTTAGAGATAGACTTAAGACTACTCAGAGTCGCCACAAGTCTTATGCAGATGTGAGAAGAAGGGAACTAGAATTCCAAGTTGATGATTGGGTTTTTTCCTGAAAGTGTCACCTATGAAAGGGGTGATGAGATTTGGCAAGAAAGGGAAGCTCAGTCCCAGATATGTAGGCCCTTATCGGATCTTGAAAAGGATTGGTAAAGTGACTTATGAGTTAGAATTGCAAGCAGACTTAGCAGCAGTGCATCCAGTCTTTCACATTTCTCTTTTGAAGAAGTGTGTGGGTGATCCAGCATCCATAGTGTCATTAGAGAGTGTAGCCGTGAAGGACAGCCTTTCTTATGAGAATGTACCAGTTGAAATTCTCGATCGTTAGGTTAGAAGGTTGAGAAATAAAGAAGTCGCTTCAGTCAAGGTTTTGTGGAGGAGTCAGTCAGTAGAGGGAGCTACTTGGGAAGCAAAAGCAGCCATGAAGTCCAAGTATCCTCACCTCTTTCCTTCCGATTCCATTCCAGCTTGAGGTAATAATTCCTCTTCAGTTTTTCAATCATTCATGCGTAAATTCAGTCTTAGAATCATGTTCCTCCAGTTTGTACTTGCATTTTCAGCGTACTTGCATGTCCTCGAAACTCAGATCAGTCAGAAATTCAGTTCTCAGTGTTTAGTGGTAGGGATTGCAGCCCTCTCTCTCCATTTTAGCTAATTTAGTCTTTATTCGAGGAAGAATGGTCCCAAGGGGGAGATAATGTAACACCCCGTATCCGAAACAGACCTAAAATGCAGATTTTGAGAAGTTGCAGGTGCAACCCACAGTTGCCATCCACAGACCGTAGGTTAGACCACGGTCCATGCTGGTGGTCCGTGGTTCGCCACTGCAACCCCTCCCCAGCCAGCTCAGAAAAAAATTGGCTAAGTCTCAACTCACGGATAGACCCACAGTCCGTAGATTAGACCACGGTCCGTGGTCTGAGTCCGTGGATCGAGACTTCCCTTACCAGCCTCTGACACAAACTACGGTCGACCAGTACGAACCGTCATTCGATCCACGGTCCGTAGGTCTGACCGTAGATGAGGTTAGCAGCTAGTTAGATGAAATATATTGATGGGTCAACTTTAGATGGTCATACCTTTTAGCACAAAATGAATTATGTGTCCCGTGATCTATGGTTAGATAGATAATTGAATTATCTTTCCAACGCCACCGAGTTTACTAAATTCCGACCTTCGAGTAAAAAGTTATGCCCATTTTAGTGAAGCCTTGTCGGGCAGACTCGACCTACGGACCCAATCGACGGACCGTCAGTCCATTCCGTTGATCACTCCGACAGTAGTTAATTCAGGGGTCTTTTTGTCTTTTCCTATTTCGTTTAACCCCTAAGATACGTCGTTTAGACCCTAAATCATGAGGTTTTAATTAGTTTAAGCCTAGAAACATAACTAGAACTTACCTTAGTCAAAATTATTAATCAAAACTTAGAAATTTAGAATCAAAAAGGAGAAAAAGGTCAAGAACCCTAGTTCAAGAACGCAACGAGGTTTCTTCAGTTCCAGCCTCGAAATCGAAAGGTTTCTCCGTGGAATTCGTCACCAGGTATGTGGGATTTCACTAGTGGGTTCCTTTCGCCCATTAGGTCCCTAGAATTCAGTCAGATTCTTGATTCCATGATTATGAACAGACCTAGGGTTTCTAGAATTACAGCAGATCATCCTGAATTAGTTATTTAAATGTTCCAAATCAGATTATCATGTTATTGCTTAGTTTATCGCATGAATTTCAGAACCCTAGCTATGTATTTCTTTAGTTCTTGAATTACACATGCTAGGTCAGATATTTCAGTATTCAGTTTTACATGTCTCAGTTCATGAATGCATCATTATAAGATTAATTGTTGCATTCTCAGTTTGCATGTTCAGTTTCGAGCTATCCAGTATTTACAGAAATTCAATCATAACTAGTTAACCACTTAATCTATTGGGAGTAGCATAATACCGAGTTGGACTAGGGTTTCTGCGTACCCATATAGTCCCAAACCTACGAGCCACGTAGGTGTAAGTCCCCTCTGTGGGAAACATCAGTTTAGTGATCACGCTAGCATGCCTCTATACCTCTGGCAGGGTATATTGGGTCCTCTCGATGGGGCATATACATCGGACTCCATATTTAGCTCATGTGGTTTTATGTCGATTATTAGTAGCTCCCACAGTTCAGTCAGACTCTATTGCATTGACCATATTTCAGTACAGTCAGTATTCAATCTCAACATGTTATAAATTTGGTCATTGCATCAGTTAGCTCAGTATTCAGTATTTTCAGTATCTATATCATGTCCAGATTATTTCATTACTTTATTGCTTTGTTCAGTTATATGTTATTTCAGCTTTACTCCATCTTGCATGCTTAGTACCTTTCAAGTATTGACGCATACGTGCGCTACATCTTCTCGTGATATAGGTTCAGGTTCTCAGTATTCAGATCACGCTTAGATCGGTTCCCGATCTTCAGTTCAGCAGCATCAGTGGTGAGTCCTCATTCTTCGAGTACTAGTGATATGTTTATCCTTACTGCTTTTAGTCTTTAGTTTCAGTTTTGCTTAGATCTAGTTGGGGCATGTCCCAACATTTCTAGTCAGTTCAGAGGCTTATTTCAGACATAGTTAGATTCAGCTTAGTGTTTTGAGTTTGATATTTCTTTTGTATTAAACTCTCAGATTTGATATATTCAGTTATAGTATATGGGTATTCCCTATCTTTTCAGATTTATTTATGAATTAGCTTCCGCATCAGTTTATTATCTTTAGTATGCTCATGATCATGCCAGCAGGGTTAGCTTGGGATCACTTGTGGTCCTAGGTCCCGTGTCCGCATCTCGGGGGTAGCTCGGGGCGTGACATTAAGCTTGGATTATAGCAAACTCGGTGGCGTTGGAAAGAGAATTTAATTATCTTTAATTTGATAGATCATGGGCCACCTAATTCATTTTGTGCTAAAAGATATGACCTTTTGAAGTTGACCCAACAACCTTTTTTCCTCTAATTGGTTGCTGACCCTCACCTACGGCAAGACCTATGGTCCAACAACAGACCGTAATGGTCGGCCATAGGTGGAATTAGAGATCTCTAAATCTTGGACCCCAACGACGGATCCCATCTACAGATCGTGTGTCAGACCATGGACTTACACCTACGTGGATCTAGAAAGAACTAAAAATACAACTCGATAAAAAGTCAATACAAGCAAACTTGATGTAAGAACTATAAAGCAAAAGCCTGTGAACATGGATCAGGTACTTCAATCTTGTTTTCTTGTGTTGGCTGCACTTCGTAATCAGAAATCACTCAAATATGAACTCCCTCTATTGGATTGTATTCTGATTGTAACTCTCTGTTTAAGTGCGCAGGTTTCTTTGAAGAAAATCCTGCTTTATTTATAGACCAAAAGATCTTTCCTTCTTCGACTCTAATTCACTAAAGTTATAGTGGCTCTTTTTCTTTGTGTAACTTGGAAATCCTTTTCCTTGTATAAATCATCTATAAAAAGGGAAACTTTATGTGCTTCCTATTCCTTTTGGGAATTCTCTATAAAAAGGAAATTTTTTGCATTGGTTTATTGTCGAAAAAGCAACCCCTCCACTACTTTATAACTTTTAATTCGTGTGGTTGGCGTTCTCCTTATCCCAGTCAGATTCGGTCTGAAAGGAACATGTCGGCGCAATCTGTTCCCCTATTTGTCAATCATCAAAATCTTTCTCGATCTAACACTCTATATATTGAAATTGAGAAATATGGTGGGCCTGAAAATATAATATGCTCCTTCCTTTTTTCCAGTTGCTTTATTATGTTTTATTTCTTGTTCCAATTAGTGATAATTAATATATTAGTCGATTAATATAACGACTCGTAGGCTTTCACGAAAGGTAGAGCATCGACTCCAGAGAGACAGAGAGAAATTTAACAACTCAACTAGAGTGGATCTCGAGACTTCTTCACCCCTTCCTTTGAACGTCGAGCATGCATACTACAACAAAATAACAAGGCTGGTCAACAATACAACCCTTTGAATATGTAGTATCATTTGTTATGATATTTCACTATAACAATCAAGTTCTTTTTTGAAACTGTTTTAATAGGTGTGTTATATTATATGTTTTCTATAACAACATTCTAATAAAACTTTTTCAAATCAATCATGTCCTAAAGTGAGTATAGTCAACCAATAATTTTCAAGTGTATGTATTAAAAATTTAAATTAATATAAAATCTTGAAATTCTTCTTACTTATGCATATCGTAGAAAATGCGATAGATTATCAGCTACATTATATAAGTAGGTAAATCTGGTAAAACAACCTTTGATCCTATTGGAAAATGTCTTCTTCCATAATGAATAGAGGAAAACAAACCAATATTTCCATAATATATAATATTATTTACATAATATTCAAATGAGAGATCAATATAATTATTTAATTACCTAATAAACAGATAAAATATCTCAAAATAGCAGACAAATTTTCCATATAGACTACTAATTTTATGTGTTAAAATTTAATTCATTTACATGTCCCTAATATATATCTCAAAAACAAACGTTAATATCAAATATAATTTTCAAAAATTATATGAAATGCTATGTTGAATCCATCCACACATTGTGAGTTCATTCTGGACATGTACATAATAAAATTCTAGATTCGCCTCTTGTCCACATTGTGAGTTCATGTTATACACGCATAAAAGGAAATCTTAGATTTGCCTTTTTCCCGCACTGTGAGTTCACATTATGCGTGCGCTAAAATTGAATATGTAATGATAAATAGAGTGAGGTGTCAAACAACTTTAACTGATTTTAAACTATGCTAAAATATGCAAAAGAAGTGTGGTAAGTAGAGTTAGGCATTATCATGTGTTCAATTTTTGTTGATGTTTTCATCTATCTCTTATTCAGAACAACTCATGTTTCAAGTGACCTTCTTGAAAAGGTATTTTTTTTCTTATTTCCCATGGGGACTTAAAAAACATACTGGAGGATCAATAAGTGTATAAGGAGAAAGAAGAACGGAAGGAGCAAATTAGGAGCTAACCTCAAATTCCAATTCTTATGATTCCATCAGTTTTAGAAGGATCATTTTAGGCTAGAGACATAGTCGGCATGACTCCCAAAGCTTTTAGTGCGAGTCTGTGGGATTAGGCGTTTTAACTTTCAAGTTGATGCCTACATTTGACTTTAGTCAACATTCTGAGTAAATAAGTTCGGATGGAAATTCCGCCAGTCCAGTTAGCTCCTTAGTTCTGAGTTTGGTCTAGAACGACCTTTCGTTTAGGTCCCGAGGCTTCTGGGCTAATTTTGATGCCTTTCATGGATTTTGGATTAAAACGGAAATTCGGTGTGGTATGTAACGACCCTTTCGAAAGGATGCTACCACCTAAGCAAGAAAACTAGTTAAATACTTGCGACAATTAAAAGAGAATTACTATGGCCATATTGATTGTAGTTTAATAGAGGGATTAGGTTCATAAAGGGAAAAAAATTAGATAAGGATGTGCATCTTGTACATTTAAACATTTATGTGATGTCAAATTGATATGGCACGGAGTTTCAACTTATGACGGAAAAACCCTCCCAAAAATAATTTAAGCAAATAACCGATGAGCTTTTCATGCATATATTATCTTCACACTTAAGGATGAAATAATATGAATATTACCCATTTCGAAGTACCGAAATCAGCCCGTTCATGCTTCACACAAATATTCAAAACAAATAGTAAATTTGGTATATTGCAATACTTGGGCTTACACACCCCAAAAGAACAAAACATATAACCATACTTAATTTACAACCCATGGTGACATGATCACATTAGTCATCGAAATTTCATGTAAATATACAACAAAAAGATCATGTACAAGTCCCAAGGTTTATACAAAATATAGATGCCTAAATGCAAATGTGATCTTCCTTAAGGCTCTCAAAAATTCCATCTCCAATGGCCCGCTTCATCCATCCACTCGATCATTCCCTACGATAGAAACAACTATCGCTAAGCATATAGCTTAGTGGTGCAAAACTATAGTTTTGGAGCCATCCGATTCACAAAACAACTTTCTCAAGTCATGAGCAACATAATTGAACATAATTAATAAATCAAGTAAACAATATATAAAGAGTATCAAGTTCGATATTTAAAGACCCAATTGTCAAGAACGTTCATAGCATCATTTTCCAAGAGATTCAACAACAAGGCTCGCCCAATATGTACATCATGTCTTCACACCAAGCACAAACAAGTATCAAGAAGGGTCGACGCCCTATATCAAGAAGGGTCAAAGCCCAATAATCAAGAGAACCAAGAACCATATTAAAAATGGCTTTCTAATTCGTACTTAAAATAGACAACATCCATACTTAAGACGAACTAAAAATCCAGAGTCAAGATGGCAAATGATCCGAATCAAGAGGCATGCCAAGAGTGACAAAGTCACTGCCACAAGAAGGACAAGGTCCCAACAAGAGTGCTAAGTGATCAAACAATCCATACAAGTGGGCGAGTTACACAAGCATCTTTAACTTCTCAAAGGATACCAACACAACAATGCAAAGTGACAAGAGGTAGCCAAGGTACCAAGATCCAATTTCAAATATACTAGAGGTTAAAAGAATGCAAGTACAAGTTTATACACAAACCTCGGTGCTTTAGCAAGGAAACAGTCCAACCAATGTATCAAGGTCCTCAACTTGTTCACGAGTATATACAACCTTTAAAATACAATTAAACAACTTCTTTAATCCCTAGAAGCTCAATAATATTGATGTAAAATAGGATCATCATCACAAGTAAAATTAGCCTGCACAACACAACAATGCTCCCAAGACAGTGATTCTGGCCAGCCTAGTAGCTCATGTCGCAACTTAGATTTGAAATGGAAAACAGCAAAACTAGACTTTATAACCTTCATGAAATATGTAGATACATCTCTTAGGGTTGCAAACAAACAAGAATCACCGAAAAATGTATTTTGTACAACAAGATATCGTCAAAACACTAACAGCTGTTCATACAGAATTTCAAATTCCAGAATCTGGACAAAACTTGTCCTATGTTGCGTCCCATATTTCGAATCTATAACAGCTGAATCAGAGTTTGACATAAACATAAGAGTTGTAGGTCTACGAATTATCTTTCCAAATCATATTTACTCACTGTAAACTAAGTTCTAGAACGAGAGATATGCATAAAACACCAAACACTACCCAGCTGAGAAACAGATTTCGTCACTTACCAAAAAGAAGTGTGTTCTTGAATTCCAGCCAAAAAGGGCCACGTTTTCTCTTGTGATTTTGAAGAACAATATGTTAAGCTAAGGTTCTAATGTTCTTAGACTTGAGGGAAATGAATTTAATTGAAGGAGGTGTGAAAATATATAGTTACCAAGGTGATACTTATCAGCTGTACAGATGTCACCAAAAGGGGCTGCCCAAACAAAAAGTTGGCTGCCCAAAAAGCATACATATATATCTATATGTATATCCCTTACCTTCCTTTTAAAGTTAAACATAATTTTAATTAGGATATTACCTAAACACCCCATCACAAATCCTTAAATTACGATAAGAATTTATGCTAAGCAAGTTGGAAATTTTCACAACACTTCAAGTTCCCAAAATGAGACTAAAACATATTCTAGTAATTAAGCAACGGTAAATCGACATGAGACTCTTGGTTAGTATTTAGGGGTGTTACAATTCTCTCCCCCTTAAAGAAATTTCGTCTCGAAATTTACCTTATGCTAGTCCCGGAACAAGTGCGGATACTGGGTCCTCATGTCTTCTTCTCTTTCCCAAGTAGCTTCTTTTCCAGAATGGTTCCTCCAAAGTACCTTTACTAAGGGGATTCTCTTGTTTCTAAGTTGCTTCACTTCCCGAGCTTGAATTAAAATAGGTTCTTCATCATACGTCAAGTCAGGATTAACCTCAATAGACTCAACTGGGAGAACATGTGATGGATCCGAACGATATCTTCTGAGCATAGAAACATGAAAGACATTGTGAATCTTCTCCAAGTCCGGTGGCAAAGCTAATTTATATGCAACTGGTCCAACCCTTTCAAGTATCTCATAAGGTCCAATAAATCGGGGACTAAGTTTTCCTTTTTGGCCAAATCTCATAATCTTTTTCCATGGAGACACCTTTAGGAATACTTTATCTCCCACTTGATATTCGATGTCCCGCCTTTTAAGATCAGCATACGACTTTTGTCTATCTGAAGAAATCTTTAAACGATCCTTGATAATTTTTACCTTGTCCTCTGTTTGTTGCACAATTTCAGGACCGACAAGCTTTCTGTCACCAACTTCACTCCAACAAAGAGGGGTCCGACATTTCCTTCCGTAAAGGGCTTCATAGGGAGGCATTCCAATACTCGATTGGTAGCTATTATTATAAGCAAATTCTATCAAAGCCAAGTGTTTGTCCCAACTACCCTCAAACTCCATAATACAAGCTCGAAGCATATCCTCCAAAATTTGTATCACTCTTTCCGACTGGCCGTCCGTCTGAGGATGGAACGAAGTGCTAAATCTCAACTTAGTACCCAAAGCTTCCTGCAAGCTACCCCAAAATCTAGATGTAAACCTTGGGTCTCGGTCAGATACAATAGACACAGGGATCCCATGTAGTCTTACAATCTCATTAATGTACAATTCGGCTAAACGCTCAAGCGAGTAATCCATCTTGATTGCTAAGAAGTGAGCACTCTTGGTTAGCCTGTCTACAATCACCCATATTGCATCATGATTTCTCTGAGTGCGAGGAAGTCCAGAAACAAAGTCCATAGTTATTCTCTCCCATTTCCATTCCGGCATCGACAAGGGCTGTAGTAATCCAACTGGGACCTGATGTTCTGCCTTTACTTGTTGACAAACCAAACATTTAGAAATGAACTCCGCAATGTCTCTCTTCATACCATTCCACCAATAATGTTCTTTGATGGTCAGATACATCTTTGTACCTCCAGGATGCATTGCATATGGTGAAGTATGTGCTTCATTCAATATTTTTTTCCTCAAGCTGTCATCATTAGGGACGCATAACCTGTTTTGGTAAAATAAGACATCATCCTCTGTTAATGTAAAATCAAGCTTTTCCCCATTTTGAACTTCTCTGGTCAATTTTACAAGTTTCTCATCTATCTTTTGTGCTTCCTTCACCTGTTCATGTAATATTGGCTTCACTTGCAAATTAGCAATAACTGAACCCTTTGAATCAGGTGTAAAACAAACATTCATGGCTCTTAATTCAAGAAGCAAGGATAAAGGACTCAAGGAAATGCTTGCGAAGGATTTTCGACTTAAGGCATCGGCAACCACATTGGCTTTACCTGGATGATAATCAATTGTGCAGTCATAATCCTTGATGAGTTCAAGCCATCTACGTTGTCGAAGGTTTAGCTCCTTCTGAGTACCCAAGTACTTTAAGCTCTTGTGATCAGTAAATATATGACATTTCTCTCCATACAAATAATGTCGCCATATTTTTAAAGCAAACACTACAGCAGCAAGTTCAAGATCATGGGTAGGATAATTCAATTCATGCGGTTTTAATTTTCGAGAGGCATAAGAAATAACCTTCCCTTCTTGCATCAAAACGCATCCGAGACCATTGTGAGAAGCATCGCTGTATACTACATATTCTCTCCCTTCAATTGGTAGAGTAAGTATAGGCGCTTGAGTTAACAAGGATTTGAGAGTTTCAAAGCTCTCTTGGCATCTGTCATCCCAAATAAACTTTACTTCCTTTTGCAAGAGTTTAGTCAAAGGAGAGGCGATAATGGAAAAGCCTTTCACAAATCTTCTGTAGTATCCTGCTAAGCCTAAGAAGCTTCTTACCTCGGTTGGACTTTTGGGAGGTCTCCAGTCAACAACTGCTTGTATCTTACTAGGATCCACCTTCACGCCTTCAGCTGATACAACATGTCCTAGAAATGTCACTTCATCAAGCCAAAATTCACACTTGGAAAGTTTAGCATAAAGTTCCTTCTCCTTCAAAATTTGCAAAATAATCCGGAGGTGTTTATCATGGTCTTCACTACTTCTGGAAAATATTAAAATATCATCTATAAAAACAACCACAAACTGATCAAGATAAGGCTTGAATACTCGATTCATTAAATCCATGAATACCGCAGGAGCATTTGTCAATCCGAATGGCATCACCAAAAATTCATAATGCCCATACCGAGTTCTAAAAGCAGTTTTAGGAATATCTTCCGCTCTAACACGCAGTTGGTGATATCCAGACCTTAAATCAATCTTTGAGAATACTTTAGCACCCTTCAGTTGGTCAAACAAATCATCGATCCTTGGTAGCGGATATCTATTTTTGATTGTTATTCTGTTCAATTGTCTATAGTCGATGCAAAGCCTAAGAGTGCCATCTTTCTTCTTGACGAACAAAACAGGGGCTCCCCAAGGAGAAACACTAGGTCGAATAAAACCTTTCTCAAGAAGCTCTTGCAATTGAGCTTTCAATTCTCTTAATTCTGCCGGAGCCATTCTATAAGGAGTGATAGAAATAGGGGTAGATCCAGGAATAAGCTCGATTAGAAATTCAACCTCTCTTTCCGGGGGCAATCCAGGAAGGTTTCCTGGGAAAACTTCTGGAAAGTCACATACAGCAGGTATGTCCTTGATACATGGACTCTGCAACCGTGTATCAACTATGTGAGCAAGGTATGCCCCACATCCTTGACGCATCAATTTTCTTGCCAAGGCCGCAGAAATAATACTAGCTGTCAATGATCTTTCACCTTGTACAATGATATGTGAAAATGTCGGATCTTTAAAGGTCACATGCTTTGATCTACAATCTACCACTGCATGATATTTATGAAGCCAATCCATCCCGATAATAACATCAAAATCCTTGAAGGGCATTTCAATCAAATCAGCAGGGAAGACCAGGCTTTGAATCACGAAGGGACAATCACGATAAATTCGATTACACACAACTTGATAACCCAAAGGACTTTCAACCAGCACATCATAATTAAGTTTCACAGATTTCACATTTTCAGGAAGAACAAGTGATGAACAAATATATGAATGTGTAGAACCCGGATCAATCAATGTAAACACACATAAGCCAAATAAGTGAAATTTACCGACAACCACGTCTTGTCCATCTTGATCATCCCTCTGCCTCATAGCATAAGCACGTGCAGTAGCCCTTTGTCCACTAGCTTGATTAGCTCCACTTGTACCTGCTGCTTGGGTGTTTTTAGGTCTTGCACCTCTACTAGTTTGAGGAGGATTAATAGAAGGCTTATGAACTGAGCCTTCAGTTCTCAAGGAAGGAGCATTATTAGGATTAGGACAATCCTTCACTTTATGATCAAAGCTCCCACAATTGAAACATGCACCAGAAGCTCTCCTGCAAGTACCATAGTGATTCTTTCCACATTGCGGACAAGTAGGAACACGAGGCTTACCTTGGCCATAATTTGGCGTGCTAGCTGTAGAAAAATTTGATCTGCTTTGCTTTTGTTGTGGTGGCTTGTTATCACTACTAGCCTTAGAGTTATCAAACCTTCCCCTTTTTGATGGCCCCCCAAAATCGGTTCTAGGCTTCCGGAATTTGCTTTCATTTCTGCTAGCTTCTTCTTTATCAAGTCGCTCCCAAGTAAATGCAGCAGACACTAACTTACAAAAGTTCTCATGTTGCAGGATCGCCACATTCTTTCTAATGGAATCATTTAAACCATCTTCAAATTTCCTGCACTTGTCTTTTTCCTCTTTAATAATACCTCCAGCATAACGAGAGAGCCTTAAAAACTTCTGTTGGTACTCAGCAATAGACATACCTCGTTGCCTTAAATTCAAAAACTCCTTTCTCTTTGCATCGCAATAAGCAGGTGGGACATATTTCATACGAAATTCCCTAAGAAAATCATCCCAAGTAAGAACAGGAGGTTTTACCTTGGCATTTGGAACACTTACCCACCAATCATAAGCATCTTTCTGTAATAGTGAAATAACATACTTAAATTTGGCAACATCAGAACATTCCAACTGCTCAAACACTCTTTCCATGCGCTCCAGCCATTGTTCAGCATCAGTGGGATCAACGGTGCCTTCAAACTCTACTCCACCCATTTTCCTCATTTTCTCAAAGTTAATCACGTTGGGATCATGCATCGCTTCAGCCATGTGGTGGAAGAATTCAGCCATTTGTTGAAAAGGAGGATTCATGGCTTGAATACCACGACTCATCTGAGGATGTAAACCCGCTCTTACACCCTGATGGTTTCCCACTTCAGACCCACTAGTGTGGGGAACATATTGATTCGAGAAAGGTTCGCCCACCTCTTCTAGTGCATGAGGCTGGGGCACAGAGTTACCCGACCCTTTACGATCAGCTTCCATAGGTCGGTCAGAAGAAGAGGCCATAACTTAATCCTTCAAAAGGGAAGATCACATTGCATTAGGGACATGTACATGATGCATGTACACTCTAAATGCGATAAAAATATTATAAACCATGCAAGTGAACAAATAATACAAATAGAACCTTTTTCGAATGTGAACAAGTATACAAGTAAGTCACAGCAAAAATCCTAGAAGCACAAACCTAGGCTCTGATACCAATAATTGTAACGACCCTTTCGAAAGGATACTACCACCTAAGCAAGAAAACTACTTAAATACTTGCGACAATTAAAAGAGATTTACTATGGCCATATTGATTGTAGTTTAATAGAGGGATTAGGTTCATAAAGGGAAAAAAAATTAGATAAGGATGTGCATCTTGTACATTTAAACATTTATGTGATGTTAAAATTGATATGGCACGGAGTTTCAACTTATGACGGAAAAACCCTCCCAAAAATAATTTAAGCAAATAACCGATGAGCTTTTCATGCATATATTATCTTCACACTTAAGGATGAAATAATATGAATATTACACATTTCGAAGTACCGAAATCAGCCCGTTCATGCTTCACACAAATATTCAAAACAAATAGTAAATTTAGTATATTGCAATACTTGGGCTTACACACCCCAAAAGAACAAAACATATAGCCATACTTAATTTACAACCCATGGTGACATGATCACATTAGTCATCGAAATTTCATGTAAATATACAACAAAAAGATCATGTACAAGTCCCAAGGTTTATACAAAATATAGATGCCTAAATGCAAATGTGATCTTCCTTAAGGCTCTCAAAAATTCCTTCTCCAATGGCCCGCTTCATGCATCCACTCGATCATTCCCCTACGATAGAAACAACTATCGCTAAGCATATAGCTTAGTGGTGCAAAACTATAGTTTCGGAGCCATCCGATTCACAAAACAAACTTTCTCAAGTCATGGGCAACATAATTGAACATAATTAATAAATCAAGTAAACAATATATAAAGAGTATCAAGTTCGATATTTAAAGACCCAAATGTCAAGAACGTTCATAACATCATTTTCCAAGAGATTCAACAACAAGGCTCGCCCAATATGTACATCATGTCCTCACACCAAGCACAAGCAAGTATCAAGAAGGGTCGACGCCCTATATCAAGAAGGGTCAAAGCCCAATAATCAAGAGAACCAAGAACCATATTAAAAATGGCTTTCTAATTCGTACTTAAAATGGACAACATCCATACTTAAGACGAACTAAAAATCCAAAGTCAAGATGGCAAATGATCCGAATCAAGAGGCATGCCAAGAGTGACAAAGTCACAGCCACAAGAAGGACAAGGTCCCAACAAGAGTGCTAGGTGATCAAACAATCCGTACAAGTGGGCGAGTTACACAAGCATCTTTAACGTCTCAAAGGATACCAACACAACAATGCAAAGTGACAAGAGGTAACCAAGGTACCAAGATCCAATTTCAAATATACTAGAGGTTAAAAGAGTGCAAGTACAAGTTTATACACAAACCTCGGTGCTTTAGCAAGGAAACAGTCCAACCAATGTATCAAGGTCCTCAACTTGTTCACGAGTATATACAACCTTTAAAATACAATTAAACAACTTCTTTAATCCCTAGAAGCTCAATAATATTGATGTAAAATAGGATCATCATCACAAGTAAAATTAGCCTGCACAAACACAACAATGCTCCCAAGACAGTGATTCTGGCCAGCCTAGTACCTCATGTCGCAACTTAGATTTGAAATGGAAAACAGCAAAACTAGACTTTATAACCTTCATGAAATATGTAGATACATCTCTTAGGGTTGCAAACAAACAAGAATCACCGAAAAATGTATTTTGTACAACAAGATATAGTCAAAACACTAACAGCTGTTCGTACAGAATTTCAAATTCCAGAATCTGGACAAAACTTGTCCTATGTTGCGTCCCATATTTCGAATCCATAACAGCTGAATCAGAGTTTGACATAAACATAAGAGTTGTAGGTCTACGAATTATCTTTCCAAATCATATTTATTCACTGTAAACTAATTTCTAGAACGAGAGATATGCATAAAACACCAAACACTACCCAGCTGAGAAACATATTTCGTCACTTACCAAAAAGAAGTGTGTGTTCTTGAATTCCAGCCAAAAAGGGCCACGTTTTCTCTTGTGATTTTGAAGAACAATATGTTAAGCTAAGGTTCTAATGTTCTTAGACTTGAGGGAAATGAATTTAATTGAAGGAGGTGTGAAAATATATAGTTACCAAGGTGATACTTATCAGCTGTACAGATGTCACCAAAAGGGGCTGCCCAAACAAAAAGTTGGCTGCCCAAAAAGCATACATATATATCTATATGTATATCCCTTACCTTCCTTTTAAAGTTAAACATAATTTTAATTAGGATATTACCTAAACACCCCATCACAAATCCTTAAATTACGATAAGAATTTATGCTAAGCAAGTTGGCAATTATCACAACACTTCAAGTTCCCAAAATGAGACTAAAACATATTCTAGTAATTAAGCAACGGTAAATCGACATGAGACTCTTGGTTAGTATTTTGGGGTGTTACATGGTACCTACTTTTTGTCGAAATAACCTTGGACGGAAATTTTGATGGTTCCGTTGAGTCTGAAATACCGAATTTGATGGGGTAGCAAAGTTAGTTTGCATGCACGAGGTTCTGAACAAATTTTGGGCACCCCGTTGAAGTTTGGAGGCCTTAGCACTTTCCTGTTAGTTGAGGACCTCGCATTCATGCGCCTGGCCTCGCGTTCGTGAAGGGATGGTGCCCAGGCGTCCATGTTCGTGGATAGGCACTTCGCGTTCACAAGTAGCCAGCCACCTGGTCCTTTATTTAAGCCTTAGTTGGTATTCGGTACAACAAATCCAAGAATCGAAAATAAAAAAAAATCAAAACCGAGCCGAATTATCGAATGTCCAGCCCTACTCATCTCTGCAACATGCATCTTCTGAACATGTGAGTTCTTAAATTATCATGAGCAGTCCATTCCATACAACAAGCCTAATCACCACTCTATAGGACTTACTTTTAAGTTTATATTGTAACTTCTTATCATACAAGACTCTAGAGGCATGTCTCCATTTCATCCGGATCGCCCCAATGTGACGTGTGACATTATCATAAATGTAAAAGTAACTGAGTAACATTAAGACCATAGTGTAAGAGAATGAAAACATGAGGCAATTATTGAAGACTAAATAACAACACAAGAACTAAGTCACCAACCAAATAAAGTGGATAAATTTTTTGATATAACAACACTACAAGTTACAAGTTACAATAGTGAACTATCTGATTTTTTAGCGATAGGAAAAATTATCAAAAAGTACCACAAACAAAAAAAAGAAGATAGCAACTAAGACTAAAAGAGGGTTGTTAAAGCTCATCTTCAGGCTCCAACACAGAACATAATTGATTCTTTATTAATTTATAGAAATAGCAACTAGTAGCAACAGCTAACAACAATCTATGAAATCAAACGAAAAAAATGAAATTTTTTTATAGCAATAGCATGCATCGACAAGTAATTGGCATTTGACTACACAAATAAACAGAGGCACTTGATAAGAGAGACAGAGAGAGTGAGAGAAATCAGATGAAGATGAGAGTTAGATATAGGGATGGCAACGGGGTGGTGTAGGCTGGGGGCGGTGCGAGTTGAGCTTAACCCGCAAAATTTTTAATCCGCCCCGCCCCGCATAACAACTCTTTTCATTATAAACCCGCCCCGCATAGACCCACCCCGCATGAACCCACCCTGCATAATATTTTTAATATTTTCTTTTTCTAGTTATGTTTGATACTAAAAATAAAATTCATAAAAATAAATTCATTTTTTCATTAAGCTGTATTAATTTAATAGGATATTGACTTAAAATTTTATTTTTTAGAGGTCAATTGGAAAACATGTAAGAAATTGTATTATTGTTTATTGAACCATTATCATNAAAATTTTTAATCCGCCCCGCCCCGCATAACAACTCTTTTCATTATAAACCCGCCCCGCATAGACCCACCCCGCATGAACCCACCCTGCATAATATTTTTAATATTTTCTTTTTCTAGTTATGTTTGATACTAAAAATAAAATTCATAAAAATAAATTCATTTTTTCATTAAGCTGTATTAATTTAATAGGATATTGACTTAAAATTTTATTTTTTAGAGGTCAATTGGAAAACATGTAAGAAATTGTATTATTGTTTATTGAACCATTATCATTTATTATCTTGAATATTTTAGTAGCTTTAATGAAATTATCTTAATAAATAATACTCTGTCACTCTTATAACATGTAAAAAGTTAAAATTAAGTTTGAACCCACATAAAATCACATATACCCGCAACCCGCCCCGCCCCACATTAATTTTTGAAAAACCCACCTCAACCCGCCCCACATCCGACCCGCTCCACACAACCTTAAAACCACCCTGCCCCACATAGCCTTAAACCCACCCCTCCCCGCATCTGCCCTGCCCCATTGCCATCCCTAGCTAGAGACTTAGTGGCGGAGCCAGAAATTTAATAAAGGGTGTCCAAGAATGATGGTTGTAGCTGTCAAAATAAAAAAAAAATTGTGTTATTCGGGTTCAAAATCAAAACTCCTTCACTCAAATGGACACATATTACCATTACGCCAAAGACATAACTTTTGTCAAAGGTGTCCAACATTAAATATATATCTGAAGGAAATAATATTACTCAAGGTAATAATATATGCACAAGTGAAATACCCAACAATGATTGTATAAAAGAAACTTATTAATCTACAAACAATGACTCTTGTAATTTTTTACATTAAGTATATCTCTTTGCATTCAATGCATCTCTCTACACTTGAATGTCTCTCTCACTACATTTAAAATATGTAATAAGGCATCGCTATTTATAATACTAATACTAACAACCAAAGTAAACTAGGACTAGAAACTAACAAATCCTAATTAAACATAAATAAGTAAATACCATAATTAACAAGTCATAAACTAGTAAGGAATCCTAAACTACTTAGGAATCCTAATCTTGGTTTATTTCCTAAATAACTTCCCTTAAACCAAGATCTTCAAATGTGACTATGCCTACCATCTTCTTTAACTTTCTGAAATATGTAGCATCAACAAAATCGTGTGTGCCATCTTTGGTCAACTTCAATCTCTCTTCAAACATAGATAATTCAATTTTTTTCAATAACTTTAACTTCTTTTAAGACTTCTCCATCCTTAGACCATCGACAATTTATTTAATTCTCGTAAAGAAATTTTTGATTGATTCTGTTGATTTCATCTGAGCCAACTCAAACTGTCTCCAAAGCTCTTGAAGTTTTTCCTCTCTTCACATCTGAAACACATCGATATGCTTTTGTTAAAATTTTCCAAGCCTCCTTTGATGACTTAGCATATAAAAGTTTAATATATACATGCAATTCGACCTTGCAATTAAACAGAATTGTTCCTTGTAATCCAATTTTCTACTTTTCTCCGATTGTTTTGCAGCCTCACCAGTCAATGTTATGTCCTCTAGAACATCCACGAATCCAATATCAATAATGGACCATAGTCCAAAAGTTTTAAAAAAAACTCTTCATCTGTTGATACCAATTCTCAAAATTATTTTTGCCGTCAAACATGAAAACGGGACATTCAGGTAAATATGGAATACTCATATTCTTTTATACTCCCTCTGTCCCTAATTACTTGTCCACTTTTTCTTTTATAGTTGTCCCTAATTACTTGTCCATTTTGACAAATTAAGAAAGGACAATTTTTTTATTACCTATTATACCCTCAATTAAATGACTAATTATTTTGAAAAATGTAGAACTTTTCATCCACTTCATAATTAATATGGGGTAAAATGGTAAACTCACTATGTCATTGTTTTTTTAATATGTGTGTCAATTAAAGAGTGGACAAGTAATTAGGGACAGAGGGAGTATGTGTTAGATCTCACACTAGGCTTTTATAAGGATTACACACTAGGTTTTTATCAGGATCTCTTACAAGGATTTTATAAGGATCTCACTCAAGCTCTGATACCAATTTGAAGGAAATACTATTACTCAAGATAATAATAAATGTGTTGGAAAAACTACTACAATATTGATATTAGATTGGAATTACAAAGTAATAAATAACTTATCACAAATACTGTATCGTGGCAAGCCACTGCCTTGAAAGCGATTTTGGCTCGACTTCGGTGCAAATCATTGTAGACAGTCGCTCCCCAAGGTTCCACAGTTACTCTCAAACACGTGCACTCGTGGCTAAGAGTTTGGAGGTTGCCCAAAAATATTCTAAGGATAAGTAGAAAGGAGGGAAATGTTTTGTTTTCCTTTTTGTTGGTTGTGGTCTCTCTTTTGTTCACCAAAGCCACTTCTTATATAGGATTGCAAGAGAAGGAGTTGAAAGTGGGAGAGTTTAATTTTTAGAAACGTATTGTCAAGGTTAATGACATTAAAGGCCATTACATCACTTATGTTTTTGGAACGGATGTATCTTCTCCTTTGAAACGTATTTTGCATTTGTCTCGTTGCATTACATTCAGTTAATAAAGTTAGAATAATTAACTCAACAATAGAATTAACTCAATAATGCCCCACTAATGCAAAGACAAAGGGTAAGAATAAATTTTGGACAAAAGGAAGGAACATATACTTAAAGTATCAGTATCTTTCTATTTGAATTGACACGTAGTGATATGAGGCAACAACTTATTATCCACAAAGTGAAGTACTCTTGAACTGAGCGGATATGAATTGAGACCCTCATAACACATACCATATCCTTAAATTTTAAGCAACCTCCGCGGTACAAACAAAGTGTTTTTATGCTCATGCACACACACCTTAGGTCTTATGAGTGCTCTAGAAAGACGACCTAAGTCTTTCATAAAAGGCGACCATACCTTTACACTCACGTAGGTGATTCCATCAAGTCTATCTCAAATAGACCACCTTAAGGCTATAGAATCATTAAGAACAAAATAAGTTCAACCTTATAAAACACTGTCTCACGCCATAGGGATAGAAAATGTGGTGTATATTGAGGCCTAACAAGTCCACCACATTGCCTTAATCAATAGGCTTTAGCCTCATCCCTCTCAACGTTTCAAGGATTATTTTCCTTGTCAAGCCCTTGGTCATAAGATCCACCAAAAAAATTTCGGACCTTACATATTTCAAGAAAATAACACTCAGTTTCAACAACTGTTTAACCGTACCATGTCTGATGAGAATATGTCTCTTTTTTCCATTGTACACACTATTTTTGGCAATTCCGATTACTACCTGTGAGTCACAATGAAAAAAGACTGGTGAAACTTGTCTTCCCCACAATGGCACATCCACCAAAAGATTTCTCGGCCACTTAGCTTCTTGCCTTGCCAACTAGAGAGTAATGAATTTTGATTTCATGGTAGATCGTGTTATACAAGTCTGTTCGAAAGACTTTCACGAAATAACACTTGCGCCCAAATTAAGCACATAGCCACTAGTGGAGCTAACTTCATCATTGTCAGTTACCCATTTTGCATAAAAAATCTTCTAAAGCAGCAGGAAATTTATTAAAATGCAAACATCAATTCATAGTACCTCTCAAATATCTTAGCAAGCGATGAAGAGCATTCCAGTGTTCACTACTGGGATTATGAGTATATCTACTCAATCTACTAATAGCATAAGCTATATCAGACTGACTATAGTTCATGAGAAACATTACATTCCCAATTAGTTTAGCATATTCAGTTTGAGAAACACTAGATTATTTATTCTTCCTCAAGTGTATGCTAGGATCATAAGGAGTTCTCATTGGAACTACATAAAAACAATAAAAAAAATTTAACATCTTTTCAATGTAATGAGACTGACACAAAGAGAAACCATTAGCAGTTCTTTTGATTTTAACTCCCAAAATCACATCTGCTTCACCAAGGTCTTTCATTTCAAATTTAGAAGACAAAAAGTTCTTGGTCTCATTAATAACATTCACATTAGGACCAAATATTAACCTGTCATCTACATATAAACATATAATGACACAATCTGAACCTATCATCTTAGAATAAACACAAGTATCCTATGAATTCACAACAAAATCATTATCCACTAATGTGATATTAAATTTTCATACCAATGCTTAGGTGCTTGTTTTAGTTCATATAAGGGCTTTCTCAATTTGCATACTTTATCCTCTTGTCCTGGAACCATAAAACCCTCTGGTTGAGTCATATAGATCTCTTCCTCTAAATCACCATTTAGAAATGTTGTTTTGACATCCGTTTGATGTACCACTAAAGCATGAATAGCGGCTAAAGCAATAAGAGTCCTAATGGTCGCTATTTTAGTCACAGGAGAATAAGTATCAAAGTAATCAACACCTTTTTTTTGGTTAAAACTCCGAATCAAAAGTCTAGCCTTATATTTTTCAATTGTACCATCAGGTCTCAATTTCTTCTTAAATATCTGCTTGCTACTTATTGGCTTACAACCTTTAGGTAAATCATACAAGTCCCAAGTGTGATTAGAAACTATAGAGTCTAATTCACTTTCAATAGCCTCTTTCCAAAATATAACATCTATTGATCTCATTGTTTCATCATAAGTCTTAGGGTCTTCTTCTATTAAATAGATAAACACTAATTCATCATTTAAAATATTAATATTAAAAGTTTCAGTTAAGAAAGTATTGATAAAATCAGAATCAAAACTTGTCTCAGTTCTACATCTTTTACTCCTTTTGAGTTCATTTTCATGTTCATTAGAAGTAACACTAGAAGAAGGCATAACATGTTAATTGTTTCACATAGATGCAAAAGCATTATTTTGCACATCACTCGGCATATTATTTTTCAAAGGAAAAATATGCTAAAAAAATTCCGCATCTGTAGATTCACAAATAGAATGATCACTTAGAGACATAAATCTATATGCAACACTATTTTGAGCATAACCAATAAAGACATTATCAAAAGTCTTAGAACCAACATTTACGCGTTAAAAATCAGGTAGATCAACATTAGCCAAACACCCCCACACTTTTAGAAATTTCAAGTTAGGAGCAAACCCTTTCCACATCTCATATGAGGTCTTGTCTAACTTCTTATGAGGGACTCTATTAAGAATATAGAATGCAGACAAAATTGCTTCTCCCCACATATTGTCAGATAAATCAGAGCTTAAAAGCATAGCATTCATCATTTCTTTAAGGGTTTTATTTTTTCCGTTTGGCTATACCTTTTTTTTGGGGAGTATAGGGATCATTAACCTCATGTATAATACCATATTTCTCACAAAAATCTTCTAGAGTTTTAGTACTATATTCACCGCCCCTATCAGATCTAAATCTCTTGATTTTCCACTTCTGCTATGAATCTTAAAAACATGCTTTCAGCCTCATCTTTAGACTTAAAAAGATATACCTTAGTGTATCTAGAAAAGTCATCAACAAAAGTAATTTAGTACTTTTTTCCACCTTTGCTAACAGTGTTCTTGAAATATGCTAAATCTGAATGTATTAGTTCAAGTAATTTGGTCTTTCTACTAATAACAGATTTGAAAGGTTTCTTGGCATGCTTTGCTTCTACACACAGGACATTTAGAAAAATCATCAGTTTTTATCATAGGAATTAATTCCATTTTTCTAAGTCTTCTAATAGAAGCAATATTAATATGACCTAGTCTACCATGCCATAAATTAACAGACTCAACAATATAATCAAAATTTGAAATACTTGCATTATTGACAATCTCTTGAACAATGTTCAATACAAACAATCTTCCACTTAGATATCCCTTCCTAACAAAGTCTCCTCCACGAGAAATAATTATTTTATCAGCTTCAAAAATAAGTTTAAGGCTTACTTTGTTGAGAAGTGCTCCGGAAACTAGGTTTCTACAAAGGGAGGGAACGTACAAAACACTGTTCAAGGATAAAGTTTTTCCAGAAGTTAATTTAAGTAGAACTTTTCCTTTACCCATAACCCCAGCAGTAGTGAAGTTACCCATGTAAACACACTCTCCATCAGTGGACTCCTCAAAGTCATGTAATAAATTCTTATTAGCACAAAAATGGCTTGAAGCACCTGTGTCTAGCACACCATCAGTTTTGTTAGCCACCAAATTTGCCTCAACGACTACAACAACAATCACTTCATTACCCTCAGCAAGATAAGCTTGGACATCACTTTGTCCTTCATGCTTTGAGTCCTTCCCTTTTCTTTGATAGCACTTGGCTGCCCTGTGACCAACTTTTCCACAAACAAAACAAGGACCTTTAAATTTTTGAATTTGACTCTCCGGCTTGTTGAATTGATTTTCCTTCTTCATATGTTCCTTTTTCGTGACTTTCTTCTGTCTGCCTTTGAACCTGTCTTTCACAACAGTACCAGAAGATTCAACGAGATTAGCCTTAGAAAAATTAAAAGAAAGTTCTTCCATTTTATCTTTGAGACGGTTCACCTCTTCAGTCTTCAAATGACTAATAAGTTCTTGGAGAGTTAAATTTTTTTCTTAATGTTTTAATTGATTTCTATAATCACTCCAAGATGGTGGGAATTATTCAAGCAGAACATTAGCCTAAACTATCTCACACATCTTCATGTCCTCGTTGAGAACATCAGCAGTCAAGTTCTCATATTCTGAACTTGTTCCATTGTTGACTTATTATCAACCATTTGGAATTTAATCCACTGACCGACAACATATTTTTTCTTTCCTGCATCATCAGCGCCATATTTCTTTTCCAAACTATCCCATATTTCTTTAACAGATTTATAAGTAACAAATAAATCAAAGAAAGGATTAGTCATATGGTTTAACAAATGTCCTCTCACCGTTCTGTTATCCTTTTCAAACTTCTTTTTAGCAATATCATCAACAGTCATAATATTGCTAGATTCAGTAGTAGTGTTAGAACCATTCGTAGAAGGTTCTTTAAATAGAACATAATCAACTTCTAATTGGTCAAAGAAAATTAAAAGTTTTTTGTGACCAACGTTTAAAATTATTTCCATCCAAAGGCACAAGTTTTGACAAATCAGAAAAAAAATTGTTCAAAGAAATATCCATATATCAATATTGTACGTTAGGAAACCGCTTTCAAATTGTTGGGAAAAATACTACAATATTGATATTAGATTGGAATTATAAAGTAATAAATAACTTATCACAAATACTGTGTTGTGGCAAGCCACTGCCTTGAAAGCGATTTCGGCTCGACTCCGGTGCAAATCGTTGTAGCCGGTCGCTCCCCAAGGTTCCACAATTACTCTCAAACACGTGCACTCGTGGCTGAGAGTTTGGAGGTTGCCCAAAACCAATTGCCCAAAAATATTCTAAGGATAAGAAGAAAGGAGGGAAATGTTTTGTTTTTCTTTTTGTTGGTTGTGGTCTCTCTTTTGTTCACCAAAGCCACTTCTTATATAGGATTGCAAGAGAAGGAGTTGAAAGTAGGAGAGTTTAATTTTTAGAAACGTATTGTCAAGGTTAATGACATTAAAGGCCATTACATCACTTTTGTTTTTGGAACAGATGTATCTTCTCCTTTGAAATGTATTTTGCATTTGTCTCTTTGCATTACATTCAGTTAATAAAGTTAGAATAATTAACTCAACAATAGAATTAACTCAATAATATGCACAAGTGAAATACCAACAATGATTATATAGAAGAAATTTATTAATCTACAAATAGTAGGTAAGAGACTTTATTTAATAACTCAATGACTCTTGTAATTTTTATACCTTACGTATATCTCTCTGCATTCAATGTATATCTCTACACTTGAATGCCTCTCTCACTACATTTAAAATATGTAATAAGGCATCCCTATTTATAATACTAATACTAATAACCAAAGTAAACTAGGACTAGAAACTAACAAATCCTAACCTAGTAAGGAATCCTAAACGACATAGGAATCCTAATCTTGGTTTATTTCCTACAATATCCTTTAAATGTAGAATTTGACATATATTAAATGTAGAAAAACATTGAAAACGAACCAAAAAACCGAAAAACTAAATTAGTTTGGTTCACTTTGATTTTTTGGTATTTATGCACAACCCTATGTTAATATTAAATTTTTAAAACTAATTTACTAAATTAATGACTAAAGCTAAGGATCAAATAAGAAAAAAAATAATTTTATTTTTAATATGTTAAAAAAAATTGTTTTTGAAATAACGGATAGTTAAAAGTGAACATACATAGCAATTGGGACATTTTTTCGAGACAATCAAATAAGAAAAGTGGACATAAATTGGGTGGAATAAGAAGTATTATTTCATGTGTCTCAATTTATATGATTTAGTTTTTTTTTTTAGTTAATATAAAAAAAATAACATATTTTTATATTTAATAACAATTTAACTTAAATATAATCATTTTAATTTTATCCTTAATGAAATGATTCAATCACACATATATGTATAACTTATTTTAGACGGTAAATTTTAAATTTTTTTTTTTTTGTTCTTTAAGTTTTGTATTGTTATGTCAGATTAAGTCATATAAATTGAACATCAATGGAGTACTAAATATAGGTGGCCCCATTGTTTCATATATAGGGTGCGCCTATGTCTAAAAGGGAACCTGCGTTGTCTTGGCGAAGCACGCATGCTGAGATACGTACTGGGCAGAAGACAGCCCTGGACGGGATTTGCAACCTTTCCAGCATCCCATTTCTGGGCTCTGTCTTGGCACTGCCAATTCTCATCCCAATCCCTCCCCTTGTCGAAAGAGCAATACACGAATTTGGAAATTTCATCTTTCAATTCTTCTGCATACGCCAATGTGCTTCAGAACTGCATAAAGAACAGGGATTTCATCGTTGGAAAGGCACTCCACTGCGATGTTTTAAAGAGAGGAGGATGTTTAGACCTATTTGGCCAGAACATTTTGCTCAACTTTTATATCAAGTCTGAGTTATTACATGATGCAGTTCAGCTGTTCGATGAAATGTCTACGAAAAATGTGGTTTCATTTGTTACTTTACTTCAGGGTCATTTGCAGGCAGAGGAGTATATTACAGCTGTTGAATTGTTTGTTAGATTGCATAGAGAAGGTCATGAGCTGAACCCATTTGTATTCACAACAATCTTGAAAGTGCTTGTGGGTATGGATGAAACAGAGATGGGTTGGAGAATTCATGCGTGTATTTATAAGCTTGGATTTGACTCTAATCCTTTTGTCAGCACTTCCCTCATTGATGCTTACTCTGTTTCTGGACTTGTTGATTTGTCCAGGGACGTTTTTGATGGCATTATTGACAAGGACATGGTGTCTTGGACAGGGATGGTTACTTGCTATGCGGAAAATGATTACTTTGAAGAAGCACTGAGATGCTTCTCCCAAATGAGGTTGGCAGGTTGGATGCCAAATAACTACACATTCACGAGTGTCATAAAGGCTTGCCTTGGTCTACAGGCCATTGATGTGGGCAAGAGTGTTCATGGATGTATACTGAAAACTAGGTACGAGATGGATCCTTCAGTTGGTATTTCGTTGCTTGACTTATACTGTAAATCTGGAGGTTTGAATGATGCTGCGTGTGTATTTCAAGAGATACCTGAGCGTGATGTAGTTCATTGGAGTTTTATTATAGCTCGATATTCACAGAGTGACCGCTGTGATGAGGCACTGAAGTTCTTTTCCCAAATGAGGAGAGCATTAATTGTTCCAAACCAGTTTACTTTTGCTAGTGTGCTGCAGGCATGTGCATCTGTGGAGGCTTTAGACCTTGGGATGCAAATCCACTGCTACGTGACAAAGTTTGGTCTTGATTCAGATGTGTTTGTTAGAAATGCCCTCATGGATGTGTATGCTAAGTGTGGAGAGGTGGAAAATACAGTAGACATGTTTCTGGAGACCGAAAACATAAATGATGTATCATGGAACACTATTATTGTTGGCCATGTACAATGTGGAGATGGAGAGAAGGCACTAGCTCTGTTTATTGATATGCATGAAGCACAAGTGCGAGCTTCATCGGTGACATATTCGTCTCTGCTGCGTGCTTGTGCAACCCTGGCTGCATTGGAGCCAGGTCTTCAAATTCACTCTTTTACTATAAAAACCATTTACGATCAAGATCTTGCTGTTGGAAATGCTTTAGTGGATATGTATGCAAAATGTGGGAGTATTAAGGATGCTCGGTTAGTGTTTGAAACGATGATTGAGCGTGATGTTGTATCATGGAATGCTATGGTTTCAGCATATTCCATGCATGGTCTTGGGAATGAAGCTCTCAGTATCTTTGAGAGAATGCGCAGAACGCATGTCAAACCTAATCAATTAACATTTCTTGGTGTTCTTTCAGCATGTAGCAATTCAGGATCTTTGAATCAAGGATATGCATATCTCTCTTTGATGCTGGATGATTATGGTATTGAACCTTGCGTTGAACATTATACATGCATGGTATCACTTTTGGGGCGCTTAGGTCACCTTGATAAGGCTCTTAAGTTGATCGAAGACATCCCATTTGAGCCAAGTGTCATGGTATGGCGTGCTTTGCTTGGTGCCTGTGTTCTTCATAATGAAGTTGATCTTGGGAAAACAGCTGCTCAGCGTGTGCTTGAATTGGAACCACAAGATGAAGCGACTTATGTGTTGTTATCAAATATGTATGCCACTTCGAAAAGGTGGAATAATGTAGCTTTTGTCCGGAAAACTATGAAAAAAAAACGACTAAAGAAGGAACCAGGACTTAGTTGGGTTGAAAACCAGGGCAGTGTTCATTATTTCTCTGTTGGTGATGCTTCACATCCTGATATCAAACTTATACACGGAATGTTGGAATGGTTTAACTTGAAAAGTAAGGGGGGAGGTTACGTTCCTAATTCTGATGTTGTTCTACTTGACGTGGACGATGATGAAAAGATACGTCTCCTTTGGTTACATAGTGAGAGATTAGCTTTAGCCTTTGCTTTATTAAGAACGCCGCCTGGAAGCCCAATTCGGATTATTAAAAATCTGCGAATATGTTTGGACTGTCATGCAGCAATCAAGTTTATATCAACACTTGTGCAGCGAGAAATTGTTATAAGAGATATAAATAGGTTTCACCACTTCCAAAATGGAGCTTGTTCATGTGGTGATTACTGGTAATATACCTCACCTCCTAGGTTTTCTATGTATCCATCTATATGAAACTTGCCTGTTTTGGCCTCTTAAGGACTGATGCTGATAAAGATGAAAGTAGTGATATTGTAAAGTTAAATTATTTCTAATTATAGTAAAGTGATATTCTTTTTGAGACGGACTAAAATGAAAATGCTACCACATAAAATGGGATAGAGGGAAGGAATACTATTTATTATTTTGTAGTCTTTTCGTTTCCTAATTTGTTCTTCTTTATATCTGTAAATATAATTAGCTGCCAACTAATTTCAATATAAATGGCATAGCAGGATTCAATTTATAATCTCATAAAATAGAAACGGTTAGTTTGTTACACCAAGTAGATGAAAACGTAGAGTTAATTTTCAAGAAGGGTAAAACTTGTTGATTTAGTGGATTAAAATTATATTAGGAGATAGAGATGACAGCATGGCAGAGCAGATGTGGGGCGGGGTAGGATTTGGACTTGTGCGGTTGCGATGGGTTAGATTATTTTTAGAAAATTTATGGGGATGACTATGGGTTCTAGAGTTTTCAAATTTGAATTAAATTATTTCTTTTGAACTAAAAGCTAAGTGTTTTCCATTTCACTTTTTTTTTTTTTGGAAATTTTTACGCTTTCGGTGGCGCAAACCTTTTATTTCATCCAAGATCTATACAAAGAACAAGCAGAGGGGGACGATAGCCTAAACCTCCGTTAATAAGCATTAATATACAACCTGAAAAAACAGGTCATGTACAACAAAAACTAAAGAAAGACATATCATAGCTAGTGACTCGGAATATATTCTTTCTTTGCCTTTGTCTTATGGAGGGCATCTGAATCTTATCAAGGGTGTACGGGCCAGCGGCATCCTTTGGCAAATCTTTAGGATCGAAAATCAAGACATCCTTATTATATAAACAATGTTTAGCTAGTGCGTCCCCCACTTGATTCGCCTCTCTGAAGCAATTTCGACTGTCATACCTATTGTTTTCTTTTCTTATAAAATCCACTTTTTACTTGTTTTATAATGTAATGGTTGGTTCGAGTGACTAGCTTTAAGCAGTGGTTGCTTTCTGATTAGTTGGAGCCAACGGCCAGTTATAGAAATAAAAGATCTGAGAATTACTAGTCATTATCCATATTATGGGGAAAAAAACTCTAAATTAACTAAATTAACTTCTATTTTATATGTAAGGAAAAGAGAACTATCTTAGAAAATGAATACTTAGGAACGGTTAGGAGTCATTCGATGGAGTGCATTAATAAAAAGAATTCATGCATTAGCTTTGTGTATTAATAATACCTTGTTTGTTACATTTTTTTTATGCTATGTATACCTTGTGTTAGTTATACACTCTATTGTGTATTATTAATAACATGATTTTTTAGGTATTTGTAAACAGATTAAGGTTGAGCATCAGAAACATGATTGATAACTCTCAAATTACTTGTAAAACAATTAAACAAGTAAGATGTCGTTAGCAATCTAATTACCCAACGTATGAAGTCGGGATTGAATCCCACAAGGAATAATATATCGGTAATTGAAAAGATAGAGAATTAAAAGCTACTAGTTCGAATCTAAATGAACAATACAAAATTATTTTATCAAGAGAATTACAGTAACAATTCCGGATGAGAGCAAATATCTTTTCAAGCAAGGGATCGAAGGGATTTAGGGAATGGAAAGCTAATTGACATTCAAACGATCCATTGCAACTTAATCTCATGCGAATTCATATATCAATGGTAGGCTAGATTATTCTCAAGCACAAAGATGCATTTCCCAATCACATATTTGTTTATCACAAGAGCTTTTCTCAAACCCTCTCATGTGTATCATGCAAAGAAATCTATTATCTTAATATAGATTTCTTTCTCAAGCAAATATAACATTCAACAATGAAACCCCAAATTCCTTTCACAAGCAAACAAAGGAATCAAAGTTAGTATGCAATTATCAATTCGATTATCCACTTCATAAATTCTTTCTCAAACAACCCATGAAGATCTAAGCTAGACTAGAGTGTGCATCCAGAAAATCATGAATCAAAACATGATAATTCAATTGAACCCATATCATAAATAGAAAGCATTCAAAATCAATTACAAAAACAATAGTAAGAAAATTAACAACCCAATGATTTGTCTATCTCTAGCATAAAATCTCAATTCCTAATAATCAATTACACCTACAATTCATGCATCCAAAACAAGGGAAAGCAGAATGGATGAAAAGTATTACAATTAAGAACTCAATCTCCAATCCAAAAGTTAAATTGTGAGGCAACTTGCTTTCAAAGTCTTAAGCCAAGCTATGAACACTAAGAACTATGGATGCAATGCAGAATTCCCAGTTGCCCAAGATGATAAAAGATGCCTTCTCCTATCAGCCCTCCTCAACTTTTGTGAGAATTGGGTAAAAAAATGTATGAAATTCCAACTCTGCCCTTGTTCAGATAACTGCTCTTTGCTAAAGTTACCAGACTATAGCTAATGGCCAAGTCCTTCGCTTAAGTGAAGCCTACGTAAATCATGTCTTTCACTAAAGCAATGCATGTGTGGTCGCTTAAGTGAACATTGACTTTACTTGACTACTCACACAAGCGAACTTTATTTGGTCGCTT
This sequence comes from Solanum stenotomum, assembly GCF_019186545.1. Lineage (NCBI taxonomy): Eukaryota > Viridiplantae > Streptophyta > Magnoliopsida > Solanales > Solanaceae > Solanum > Solanum stenotomum. Next base: position 35,275,723 of record NC_064287.1, read on the forward strand.
AAGTAACCTCTTACCCTGTTGAGCTTCGCGAAAACGACCTCCAGGTCGCAGGAGTGAGATCAGAGAGTAATTTCTGCCAGGTTTAGCTCCTTTTTTCCACTCTTTTCCATCAAATTCCTTTTAAACCATCAATACTTGAAACAAACACAAATCAATGGATAATTAACCTTTTTCTCTACTTAAGTGCCACAAAATCATAGGTAAAAGGCCTCAAATAAGTCAAAATCTCCGATTCATCAACACCCTAACTTAAAAACTTTGCTTGTCCTCAAGCAAAACATATCAAAATCACAAGAGACACTCAATTTAAGCACAATATTCTCCGCACTTCAACAAATGATCATGATTTTGGTTGGTACTAACAATTAGCAAGCAAGCAAATGATTTCCAATCCAAGCAACTCCCTCTATGCAAGCACTTTCACTAACAAAATGAACTTTCGAGAATGATCAAGTGAAAACACTAATTCTCAAGAAGTGACTCATAACCACTAGTCAATCAAACAATTGCCCTTGACTCAACTTTGGAATCTTTCGACTTCACCAATCCATTCTAGTTTGCATGCCCTCACAATAAAGAAAGATTCCCACAAATGCACATACAAGTATTAACAAGACAAGGGGAAAAAATGCAAACACTCACATCCACAAAGAACAACTCATGCACACAAGTACCACACCATAGATTTGCCTTTATTTTCAACCAATGTTGGCTCAAAACAATCGGCTGGGGATAACGCAGGACTTTTGTCAAGCTTGTAATGTAGGTTAGGGAAGTTTAAGATATCATTTTGGGTAAAAGCGACTACATCCTTCTTGAACACTATACACAATAAGTCTTCATTTTCCAACTTCACCATTTTTCTTCATTTTTCAAACCAATGCACACTTTTTTTTCTCTTTTCACTCAAGATGCCCCACATGCAACAATTTTATACATTGGAGGATTCAATTTTCTTTTATTCACATCTTTCATTTTTTTTCAAGACTTTTCTTTCATTACACTTTTTCCTCCTTTCTTTGATTCTTTTTTTTTCTCAAAATCAAGCCTTCGTGTCATTAGCATCTCTTTTATGAGTTTTCCACAACACCCCCAACTTAGGCTTTTAGCCTCAACTTTCACAATTGTCGAGTTCAAGGAGGGAATGGTTCAAAAGAGGATTGCTTTTTGAAAATGACTTGTAATGAGGTTACCAAGAAAATGGTACTAAGCTCAAAGGGAACAACTAGGGATACATTCAGTGCAAAGGTGGGACTTTTTAGGTCAAGTGGACTTCAAAAAATAACCACAAAGAAAGCCTAAGATCATATCTCCAATCAAAAGAGATCAAGACCAACATTTTAAGACCAAGTTGGCAAGTTCTAGTTAGCTTAAATGAACAAAAGGAATTATTTCAACAACTCACCACACATGACATGCAAGCTATTCCAGATGGATTAATTTCACTTTCTAGCCAAGAACAAAGGAGTTATTTTTCACATTCACTACCTAGTAAGTAAGTAGTCGCAAAAAAAGTCAAAACATTGTCACAAAGTCATTCACTTCCACATATTGCATTTTCACAAAAAATTAGGAAGGGGGATCATTTATGATTCACAAGACTTGACTAAGTCTATTAGTACCAAAAAAGTCACAATTTCACATCAAAGCACCAACAAGGCCAACAACACCAAACAAAACTATGATTTACCCTTAAGAATGACGTCACCCAATCTATCATTGAATAAATTCAAGTCTTTTGTTGAGTTCGTCTACTCACACTTCACCTAGGGCCACTCCAATTCTCATTAGCTATGGGTACTTAGACTTCCCCTACTCAAAGGCATACAAGAAGGATACACAACCATGCTGATTTCCCTTTTAAAAAGTTATCACTATCTATCATTGGGAATCGTCATTTAGCAAAGTAACATAATCACAAAAAGAAACTAATAAATCAAATGTAAACTAACATAAAATGAAAAGATAAGAAATGACCAATCCATACAATATATACAAAATCCCGACAAGGTCATACAAAATATCAATCCAAAACATCAGCCCAACTTAAAAAAAAAAACAATTCAAAGGGAAGAACCTCCAACTAAAAATGGCTCTATGTCCTCATAGTACAACTATGAAAGTCATAAAGAGAATACAAAAGGGCTCCATGGGATGCATCACTCCTCCTCACTCTCGATGGCCTCGCTATCCTCAACTACCTCATCATCAGTCCATATAGTCGGTGCATATGAATCCTCATTCAGCCTCGAAGAAGAAAATGACTCATTCTCCTTTAATACCTTCCACAATCCTTTCACCCCTTTCCACATCTGAGTGAAAAATTTATCTCTTGTTTTCTCCTGCTTCTTCATCTTGCTATGAGAACTGACCTGCCATGTGACTTGTCCAAACCGATGTATGTCCTCTATAAATTAGTTAGCTAAGATTTTGCTTCTTTTGGTTCTTCAAGTAGGAATCCAACTCATGTTGTGGCACAAATGAAATAGGCCCCAAAGATGACTTACCCAACCCTTGAGGTAGCCTAGTCACCATCTCCTTGACAATATACAAATCACTAGCCAATGGATCAAATGACCCTAACACTGGAGGTCTAGAATATCCCTCATCCACGTTCACTGCCTTCCCCGAATCCATCTTTCTTTTCTTGGTTTTGACCATAATACCTTCACCTCAAATTTTAAGAGGAAAAATAGGATTTTTGGGACTCACCCAAGTATTGTTCAGGTACTCTTCAACTTCAGCCCGTCTATATAATTATGTGATTAGAGAAGGGAAAATGAGAGAGGGGGTATCATGGAGCTTGAACTCTCAGAACTTATTCACTATCAACTGGCCCACATTTAATGGGACATCATCAATTATTCAAGCATTAATTTGCACTCTCAACACCAAATTGTTGCTAGTGTTCCCACTCGAGGAGACTCATTTGCACATGATCGACATCTATATTCTATCTTCGGTCGTCAAATCAATGAATAGGATTTTGGCCTTTTTAGTAGCCCAAGGAACATTTTTCTCGGGAATACTTTTGATTCCAACCAAGTTCCCATCTCACAATCTTTAGCCTTGAAGGCCTTATTGCCATGATCTTGCACCCTAAAGACTACATTTATCTCTTTCGGGCCATAGTTAACCACTTTACCCCAAATGATCATCAGCTTTGTTGTCATGTCTGTCTCCATGAGGTTAGCATAGAATTCCCTCACCTATTGCTCATTTTCCTTGCAAGGTTCGGGAGTGAAGCAAATCCATCCAGAGGTTTCTAACTTTTGGTAGAATCCAGGAAGCATCTCGACAACTTTCTCAAGTGCAATGCCTCTCTAGGGAAACAACTTTTTCCTTATCAAATCATCATAGTAGGTGGTTTGAGCTTGGAGGGAATCAAAATGGTTCTGAATGTAGTCAACCCAACTTCCTCCTCATTAATAAGTTGGTGGGTCATTCTTGACTTTTGAAAACCTAAAAATATCACAATAGCATGAAAGTATTAGAAACATATGTTAAACAATGTTATTCTATTGGTACAATTCAAAGAAAAGCATTAGAAATCAATCCGGGATTAGTTTAAACTTTGTTGAAAAATAACACCAATTTGGTTGTAGATATCACAAAAGCGATAAGAAATTTGCTTAAGCGAACATCGCGTCAGTGACCCAAGAGTCATGTTCACCCAAATCGCAAAAGCGAGGAGAAGGTCACTTAAGCGAAGTTCACTTAAGCGAAGTTCACTTATGCGCCTTTGGAGTCTCTATGGTGATCAATTGCCTCCCCAACATGAAAAACACAATTTTCAACAAATTTTCGCGTAGAAAGATCAATCCAAATGAGTTCAATTCCAACAATAACCAACAAACAATTTGAAAACTCAATCAATTTAGGACAAAAACTTTGGAAATCAATTTTGAGTTCTCATGAGCATTTTATCAAACACTTGGTGGGCAACCTATTTATTCATCAATTTGAACATGAAATGGGTACTGAAGAGTTCCCTAATTGTGATAATTCACCCCACACACATTCAATCAACAATTAACAAACAAAAAATTGCCAACTCAACAAAACATCAACCCTGAAGTTATGAACTTTTTACCCTAACAATACCCCGAACTTTCAAACAAAGTTAAAGAAAATTTTAAAAATAAAGTTACAATTTTAAGAGTGAGAGAAGGTTGACGATACATACCGGATTGTGCTTTCATAATGAAGACAATGAGTTGTGGAGTAAATTTCATACAAAATAAGAAGGGCAACAAAGAACATTATCTTTGTTTTTTACCATTTGACTTATAATCTGGACTTTTAAAAGTCCAAATTTTGCTTAATCGGTCTGGTGATTGCTTTCGCGACCTTTAATGAGAGGCGGGGTTTGCTTTTGCTGATTTTCCCTCGCTTAAGCAATGTTTTCTTTAGCAAGGAATTGTTGCTTTCACAGCCGTTTGCTTTAGCGAAGAAGCTTTGCTTTTGAAAAATTGGAGGTAGTTTTTAGTAGGATCGCTTTCTATCAATTTTGGCGAGATCAGTGCCCATTTGGAAAATCTCCCAACCAATTTAGAAAAGCTAGAGTGCCTAAAAAGTGCTCCACACCTCCGTTTGAAGGATTTATGTCATGCCCCGAGCCTACACCTTGGGTGGGACTGGCACTTGAGAACTATTGCTGGCACCAAACGAACCCTTGGTCTGGCTTACTACTCAGCAGAAGACTTACTCATGATAAAATACTTTAAAAGTAAACTGAAATCTCAATAAATAACTTAGAATGTATAAAGAACATTCACTAGCCAAAATGTCACTCAAGTCTCAATCATCAAAACAGGAATGAAAAGACTCAAGAACTAATAACAACTATTGTCTATGAAGCCTCTAATAATTGAGATGGACGTCGGGACAAGACCCATGACATCTTAATGAACTAAAATGATAAAGTAATGAAAAGGGGATCCTCCAGAAGCAAGAAGGCTCACCAACATATCTGAAGCTCAACTAGATCAACGATGAGCTGGATGATGATCCTGGTTACCCGAATCTGCATCATAAAAAGATGCAGGTCAACTAGCATCAGTACATTGAATGTACAAGAATGCGAGGGGAATACTAAAACAAGACATAAGTTTGAAAAGGGAACTGAAAAAACAAACTTGGTCTTAATTGAACTAAACTCATTTCTATATAAAGTAGTATAAATAAGTGCAATATAAAGAAAAGCTTTAAAACATGGAGAACAACTCTGTGTGTATGAAAAGATACAATATTAACTCTGGATGTATATAAAAATACAAGTAACTCTGTGAATATAATAATACAAAATACTTCTGTTGGAGTTTCTCTAATCGACAACCATCACGTAAGAGCTATTGTGATGATATAAGGTTTTTCCTCACGCTGCCAGGGACGTCCTATACTTTGCCGAGGGTATAAAACCTGATTACTAAGTGGATCCACTAGTATATGCTAAAAAGCACTAAGGAATCATCTAAAAGTATGACCCTTTTTCTACCCATGATGACTACATGGTTTATGGGGGCTGGGAGTTGTCTGAACTCTCCCCCATATCGGTGCTCAATACTACTCCCAAAATATAATACTAACTCTTATGCTTTAAAACATAACTTCTTTCTATGGTTTGAGATAATTGCTCAAAACTTAGCTCGAAGGCTCTCTTTGAAATCAAAGTTTCCTCTCTATCTTGATTATGAAAGCATTTACTCTTTATTGAAAACTAGCTCAAAGGCTCTTTTGGAAATCTCAGTTTCCTTCCTTGTTTAAATGTGAAAATATTTTACTCTTTGGGAATACGTAGTCCCGATATACTCTTTTGAAGAAATGAACTTCAATCTTTACTCTTTACTCAACTCAAAACTTAAGTCTTAAAACAAAGTTAAAATATTTGTAAAAGACTTTTGGAAGACTCTAAGAACTTCTCTTAAATTGGCTCTTAACTTTCCTTGAATTTGAATTTATGGATTTAAGGATGGTGATATGTGATATGAAAGATCTCATGATGTTTAAGAGTGTTTTTAGATAGTTAAACATGAGAAACGATCAAGAAATCACTCTCTAGAAGCAAGTCCGCGACGCGGAGATGCATTTAAATATTTGGTCGCGAAATAAATTTGAGGCAAAATGGTCTGTGACCGTTCTGTAATGCGGAGAAAGAATTCCCTTATCCCGAGGAGCAGGTCCGCGTCACGGACTTGGTACCCAGATTCACCCAAATTTTTCCTTTTTCATTTTCTAACCCCAATTCACCTAAACTCGGTTCTTTTTCTCAAATTCTCTTAAGATTCAGATACCCAATATATATATATACACAATAATCTAACTCAAAACAACTATAACGATCGACCTTAAACTCTCAAGAACTCCTCAATCTCATCCTAAATTCAAGAACAAAAGCAATTCAAAGACACAACTCAAGAACATCAAAGTCTCAATCTTTTAGGACAAAAATCATATTGAAATAAATATTTTTGGAGCGTGGGTGAACGAACCCAACACTATGTGAACTCACATACCACGTAGGATTGAATCCTTGGCGAAATCCACAACCAAACTCGCAAGAACTTGACGAATATTGAACTTTTCCTCTCCTTTCCTCCTATTTTCTCTTCTCTCAAAGCCTCAACATAATTCTCAATTGCGTAAATTGAAATAACTTAGTTTAGACCCCAAATAATTTACTAAAAATGGATTTAATTAATTGGGTAATGAAAAGACCACAAAACCCCCAAAAAACCCGGTTTTGACTTTCCTTACCTAGACATCCCAACTTCAAATGGGCATGTCTCCCTTATACAAACTCGGAAATTAGAAAACTCGGTGTCTTTGGAAAGATAATTAAAATTTCTTTCCTACGGTATCTTGTAGAGCACCTAACTCATCTTGTTCTGAGAGTTATGTTCGTTTGAAGTTGACCCAAAACTCATACTTAGCTTAACTTTTGTCAAATTTCATATTTCTCATTCTTTCCAAAAATGATTCTTTCTAATTATAGCTCTTTCAAATAGCGGGGTGTTACAATATCTCCTCCTTAGTAACATTCGTCCTCGAATGATATTAATCTTAGCAGGCTAAGGGCGTAATGTCAAATATTCAGTTCAAACACCCAATAAGCAAATCAAACACCTCATGCATATCAATTAAAGAGTACTAAGAAGAGAGTTAGTACCTTGGTCTGAAGTTTTTCTGGGCTCAAAGAGATGTGGATACCTTTTTTTCACATCCTCTTCAGCTTTCCAAGTAGCTTCCTCAACAAGCTGATTTCTCCAAAGAACTTTGACTGATGCTACTTCCTTAGTCCTCAACTTGCGAACCTGAAGGTCTAGAATCTGAAAAGGAATCTCCTCATAAGACAAGTTGTCCTTAATACGAATGTCTTCAGTTTGTATGATCAATGAAGGATCACCCATACACTTTTTCAGCATAGAAATGTGAAATACCGGATGAACTGCTGCTAACTTTTGTGGTAGCTCCAACTCATAAGCTACATTGCCAATCCTTTTGCTTATTTTGTATGGACCAATATACCGGGGGCTAAGTTTCGCCTTCTTACCTAATCTCATAACACCCTTCATGGGTGACACTTTAAAGTAAATCCAATCATCTACTTCAAACTCTAAGTCCCTTCTCCTAACATCTGTGTAGGATTTCTGACGACTCTGCGTTGTTTTCAACCTCTCTTTAATAACTTTCACTTTCTCCATAGCTTGATGAACTAATTCTGGTCATATCAACCCAGCTTCACCAACCTCAAACCATCCAATTGGAGATCTGCACTTTCTCCCATAAAGAGCTTCATAAGGAGCCATCTGAATGCTAGAATGGTAACTCTTGTTATAAGCAAACTCAATGAGAGTCATCCCAATTACCCTTGAAATTAATCACACAGGCCCTTAACATATCTTCTAAAGTCTGAATATTGCGCTCTGCTTGACCATATGTCTGAGGATGAAAATCAGTATTCAAGTTCACCTTTGAACCCAAGCCTTTTCTGGAATGACTTCCAAAACTGTGCAGTAAATTGTGCACCTCTTTTTGAAATAATCAATACCGGAACCCCATGCAGTCTGACTACCTCTTGAATATACAACTTAGCATAATCTTTTGTTGAATGGGTAGTTTTTACCGATAAAAAGTGGGCTGATTTAGTCATTCTATCAACAATCACCCAAATAGAATCATGCTGCGTACGAGACTTGGTAAACCTGTGATGAAATCCATATTGATCATCTCCCACTTCCATTCAAGAAGTTCTATATTCTGAGTCATACCATCGAGCCTTTGGTGCTCTACTTTAACTTATTGGCAATTTGGACACTTAGCAACAAACTCTGCAATGCCCTTCTTCATACTACTCCACTAATAAACCTCCCTCAGATCACGATACATCTTTAGGGAACCCAGATGGATAGAATATCTAGAGCTATGAGCTTCATCCATGATCCTCTCTTGTAGCTCATCCACCCTTGGTACACACAACCTACCTTGATATCTCAATACACTATCTCCCCATTGTTCAAAAGCCATTACTTTTTGCTTATGAAAATTTGTCTTCAATTCAGCAAATTAGGTTTTTGGTCTTGTTTCTCTTTCACTTCTGACACTAATGATGATTCAGCCACATTCATCACTATTAATCCTCCTTCTGTGGAATCCATTAGTCGAACTCATAATTGTTCAAGCCTATACACATCTTTTGCTAACTCTTTCTTATCTTTCTCAAAATGGGTGGTACTATCCATAGATAATCTACTCAAGGCATCAACAACAACATTAGCCTTACCTGGGTGATAATGAATACTCATGTCGTAATCTTTGAGTAATTCTAACCACCTTCTCTGTCTGAGATTAAGCTCTTTCTGACTAAACACATACTAAAGACTCTTGTGATCAGTAAATACATCTACATGAACACTATAAAGATAGTAGCGCCATATTTTCAAAGCAAATACTACGGTAGCCAACTCTAGATCATGGGTTAGGTAGTTCTTCTCATGAACTTTCAATTGTCTAGAGGCATAAGCTATAACTTTGTCATTCTGCATTAACACACAACCCAAACCAACTCTAGACACATCACAATCTACAACAAAGCCTTGCATACATTCTGGTAGGGTCAATACTGGGGCAGTAGTCAACCTTTTTTTCAATTCCTAAAAGATTTTTTCACAAGCTTCAGACCATTGAAACTTTATTGTTTTCTGAGTCAATTTGGTCAAAGGGGATGACATAGATGAGAACCCCTCTACGAACCTTCTATATCTGGCCAACCCTAAGAAACTCCTAATATCAGTTGGAGATATGGGTTTTGCCCAATTCTGTACTGCCTCTATTTTCTGAGTGTCAACTCTAATTCCATCGCCGAAAATAATGTGGCCTAAGAATGCCACAAACTCAAGCCAAAACTCATACTTAGAGAACTTTACATACAACTCTGTATCCTCTAGAGTTTGGAGAACTATTCTGAGATGGCTAGCATGATCTGCCTCATTCCTCGAATATATTAGAATGTCATCAATGAACACCACAAACTTATCTAAATAAGGTTTGAATACTCTATTTATAAGGTCCATGAACGCTACTGGCACACTAGTTAAACTGGACGGCATGACCATAAACTCATGATGACCATAATGGGTCCTGAATGCTTTAAGAGCATTGGTCAAACCAAAGGACATAACTAGGAACTCATAATGACCATAATGGATCTTGAAAGCTGTCCTTGGAATATCACATTTCCTTACTCTCAACTGATGGTAGCCTAATCTGAGGTCTATCTCAAAAAACCAAGTGGCACCCTGAAGTTGATCGAAGAGATCATCAATTCTCGGAAGAGGATACTTGTTCTTGATAGTAACCTTGTTCAACTGATGGTAATCCATACACATTCTAAGAGAACCATCCTTTTTCCTCACAAACAAGACCGGAGCGCCCCGAGGTGAGACACTTGGTCAAATAAAATGTTTCTTTAGGAGATCTTTCAACTGCTCCTTTAACTCTTTCAACTTTGTTGGTGCCATTCTATATGGCGGAATTGAGATAGGATGAGTATCGGGAATAATATCTATATCGAAGTCTATATCTCTCTCAGGAGGGACTCTTGGAAGATCATCTGGAAAGACTTTTGGAAACTCTCTTACTACGGGAACTGACTAAATATGAGGTATCTCAACACTAGAGTCATTAATTCAGACTAAGTGATAGACACACCCCTTGGAAACTAACTTCCTTGCCTTAAGGTTCGAAATAAAATGACCCTTAGGCACTACTGAACTACTCTTCCACTCTATAAATGGCTCATTAGGAAAATAGAACTTGACAATTAGAGTTCTACAATCAACTGAGGCATAAAAGGCATGAAACCAGTTCATAACTAGAATGACATCAAAATCTACCATGTGTAACTCAACTAAATAAGCCATGATGCTCCTGTGATTGATGGAAATGGTACAATAACGATAGACTCTCTCTGTTAGAATAGACTTACCAACATATGTAGAAACACTGAAGGGCTCACTAAGTTTTTAGGGAAGAATATCAAAATTCATAGCGACATAAGGATTTATAAAGGATAAACTCGCTCCTGGATCTAGCAAAACACAAATATCAAAGTTAAAGACTTGGACCATACCAGTGACAACATCTAGAGAATCCTCTTGCTCTTGGTGACTAGTGATAGCATACAAACGGTTTCCTTCTCCGCCTTGCCCTGAAGTAGCTCCTCTAGATGCAGCTCTGTCTGGTGGAGCAACTAAAGAAGACTGGGCTCTATTGCCCCCATTACCGTATCCCTATTTTTTCTTCGGACACTCTCGCAAAAAATGACCATTCTGGCCACACTTAAAGCAACCAGTGGAGCCATCACGACACATCCCTGAGTTGTACCTACCACACTTAGTACATGCAGGAGGCTTACTACCTCGTTGTGCCATACTTCCTTGAGAATAGGTAGGTTTAGCTCTGAAATTCTGACTATTGTACTCACTTTTTTTCTTTGGTTCAGGTGCACTAGCAGATGATGGAGTAGGTCCCTTTTGTTTCTGTTGGAAGGAAGGCCGGTTCACATTACTCTTCTGCTGCCCGGACTCATTCCCTGAAGTCGTTGCCCTTTTATTCTTAAACTCTTCCCTATCCCTTAGTTTTTCATCCTCAACTTGTTGCACATGGATCATTAGCCTTGCTATGTCCATATCCCCTATCAGCATAGCTGTCTTGCCTTCCTTGCTTGACAGATGAGACAACCCAGCAACGAATAAATTCATCCTTCTCCTTATGTCAACAACCATCTCCGGAGCATATCGAGAAAGTTGTGTTAACTTCAGACTGTACTCATGGATACTCAAAGAATCCTACTTAAAAGTGAGGAACTCTCAGGAGAAGAAACGCTCCAAGAAGGCCTCATTAAAACAGGCCCAACTCACAGGTGGTGCACCCTCGACTCAGTTTTTCTTCCATTGATCAAACTAGATCCTAGCGACACCCTTCATATGGTATGCATCTATTTCCTCCCTCTCAGCATCAGCAACATGCATGATCTCAAAAACCTTCTGAAGCTCCTCAACAAAGTTTTCTGGATCCTTAGTAACACTTGAACTAGTGAAGCTCGGTGGATTCATCCTTAAGAACTCACGGATCCTTAAAGTGTCAGCCACTCCTATCGATTCTCTCTCTGTTGCCTAGCTTGGTTGGTCACAACTTGACTTAACATCTGAATAGCTTCACGGAACTCAGCATTGGTAACCTCTCCTTGGGGTTGCACTTCTGGTGCATTTGGTACTGTGGTTCAACATTTCTCCTAGCGGGACGACCTCTGACAACTTTTCGTAGAGGCATGATCTGAAAGACACACGCAAGCATGAGTTAAAAAGAAACTTTTATAGAGATATATTCTATCGCATGAAATGAGTACGAAAGAAGTGAGATAGTTCCTAAATGTCGCAGCCTCCAATTTATAGATGTGGTGCGCTTCACACCGATAACTAGGATTCTAGAGACACAACTTCATTGACTCCTTAGGAATCTTGAATTCTGTGCTCTGATACCAAGTTTGTCACGCCCCAAGCCTACACCCTGTGCAGGACTGGCACTTGAGAACAATTATTGGCACCAAATGAACCCTTGGCCTGACTTATTACTCAGCGGAAGACTTACTCATGACAAAATACTTTAAAAGTAAACTGAAATCTCAATAAATAACTTAGAATGTATAAAGAACATTCACTAGCCAAAATAGCACTCAAGTCTTAATCATCAAAACAAGAATGGAAAGACTCAAGAACTAACATCAACTACTATCTATGAACCCTCTAATAACTGAGATGGACGTCGGGACAAGACCCACGGCATCCTAATGACCTAAAATGATAAAGTAATGAAAAAGGGGATCCTACGAAAGCAAGGAGGCTCACCAACAACTCTGAAGCTCAACTGGATCAACGATGCGCTGGATACTGATCCTGGTTACCTGAATCTACATCATAAAAAGATGCAGGCCAACTGACATCAGTACATTGAATGTACGAGTATGTGAGGGGAATACTAAAACAAGACACAAGGGAACTGAAAGAGCAAACCGAGTCTCAACTGAACTAAACTCATTTCAATAAAATGCAGTATAAATAAGTGCAATATAAATAAAAGCTTTAAAACATGGATAACAACTCTGTGTATGCAAAGATACAATATAAACTCAAGATGTATATAAAAATACAACTAACTCTATTATATAATAATACAAAATACTTTTGTGGGAGTTTCTCTGACCAACAACCATCACGTAAGAGCTACTGTGATGATACAATGTTTTGCCCCATGCTATAAGGGCCGTCCTATACCCTACCGAGGGTATAGAACCTGATTACTAAGTGGATCCACTAGTCTATGCTAAAAAGCACTAAGGAGTCATCTAAAAGGTATGACCCTTTTTCTACCCATGATGGCTACATGGTTTATGAGGGCTGGGAGTTGTCTGAACTCTCCCCCATATCGGTGCTCAATACTTCTCCGAAAATATAATACTAGCTCTTATGCTTTAAAACATAACTTCTTTCTATGGTTTGAGATAATTGCTCAAAACTTAGCTCAAAGCCTCTCTTGGAAATCAAAGTTTCCTCTCTAGCTTGATTATAAAAGCATTTACTCATTACTGAAAACTAGCTCAAAGGCTCTTTTGGAAATCTCAGTTTCCTTCCTTGTTTAAATGTGAAAACATTTTACTCTTTGGGAATACATAGTCCCGATATACTCTTTTGAAGAAATGAAATTCAATCTTTACTCTTTACTCAACTCAAAAATTAGGTCTTAAAACAAAGTTAAAACATCTGTAAAATACTTTTGGAAGACTCTGAGAACTTCTCTTGACTGTGCTCTTAACTTTCCTTGAATTTGAAGTTATGGATTCAAGGATGGTGATTTGTGATAGGAAAGATCTCATGATGTTTAGGAGTGTTTTTAGATAGTTAAACATGAGAAACGATCAAGAAATCACTCTCTAGAAGTAAGTCCGCGACGCGGAGATGCATTTACATATTTGGTCGCGAAATAAATCTTGAGGCAGAATGGTTTGTGACCGCTCTGCGATGTGGAGAGGAATTCCACAATCTTGAGAAGCAGGTCTATGACGTTGACCTGGTACTTAGATTCGCCCGACTTTTTCCTTCTTCATTTTCTAACCGCAATTTGCCTAAACTCGATTCTTTTTCTCAAATTCTCTTAAGATTCAGATATCCTGTATATGTACACAAGAATCTAACCCAAAATAACTCTAACGATCGACCTTAAACTCTCAAGAACACCTCAATCTCATCCCAAATTCAAGAACGAAAGCAATTCAAGAACACAACTTAAGAACATCAAAGTCTCACTATTTTAGGACAAAAATCATACTAAAATAAACATGTTTGGCGTGTGGGTGAACGAACCCAACGCTATGTGAACTCACATACCTTGTAGGATTGAATCCTTGACGAAATCCACAACCAAACTCGCAAGAACTTGACAAATCTTGAACTTTTCTTCTCGTTTCCTCCTATTTTCTCTTCTCTCAAACCCCTAGCGTTAATTCTCAATTGCTTAAACTGAACTAACTCAGTTTAGACCCCAAATAATTTTTTAAAAATGGATTTAATTAATTGGGTAACGAAAAGACCATAATACCCCTCAAAAACCCTGTTTTGACTTTCCTTATCTAGACAGTCTGACTTGATACTCCCTCATACAAACTCGAAAATAAGCAAACTCGGTGGAGTTGGAAATATAATTCAAATATATTTCTTACAATATCTTGTAGCACACCTAACTCATCTTGTGCTGAGAGTTATGGTCGTTTGAAGTTGACCAAAAATACATACTTAGCTTAACTTTTGTCAAATTTTAGATTTCTCATTCTTTCCAAAAATGGTTCTTTCTAATTATAGCTCTTTCAAATAGTGGGGAGTTACAGTTTCAACCCCGGACTTCATTTCCTTCAAGATTCTTGCCTCCAAACCTGTTCTAATGAGCTCCAAACACTTTGAAATCATAAGGATTAATCAAAATTAAAATTATACTCTAATCTAAAAATTGAAAAACTAAGAAATAAACTACGAATCAAAACTTTTGGAAACTAATGGGTTGCCTCAACTCAAGAGCACAACTTAACGTCGTGGCACGATGCCAGTTTCATGAACCTTTATGTGTCCATTTTGAGGCCTTTTTCCCAACTTCAAATCAATTTCTCGTTGAAATGCATTGGGACTATACGAGAGCATCAAGAGTTTCACTCAATCTCTCCACTTTGAAGACTTGAATTTCTTACCCAATTTCACATCAGTTTTTCGTTGAGAAACATTGGTCAATAATAAGAGGATCACAACGCCATTCGAACATTGACCTTCATAATGCTTGGTCTTCAAGTGAGTGACACTCTCACTTCCAAATTTACTACAGTTGCCATAAATGATATTTTTGGTTTTTGTTACAACTTTAGTATTATGTCTTTGATGTCGGCATCTTGAAATTTTTGTTTCGTGGTTCGATTGTGAAAATCAAAGATTTCATCTATGTTTATAAAAACCCCTTTTTCTTGAGATTCTAACTCCACTTCACTCTTGTTGGCCATTTTACAAGGATCATCACATACCCCAATTCTTTTTCTCACATTGGCCTCCAAAGTTACAATTCCAAACGTAAGTCGGATCATCTCAAAGCACTGAGTTAGATTCAAGTTATGGAGGTCATCCCTCAATTGGGACATTAGATGTAAGAGATTCTCACCATGCTCTATTTTTGGCCCAAGCTCATGAGCCAACTTTGACTCACCTTACCTATTTCTTTAGTAAAAGACCATGGGTCATCAACATTGGGCTGACAACCCCCAAACATTTCTTTATCACAAGAAGTCATAGAAATAAAACAAAAATAACTATTCACAATTTAGATAAAAACAAGTAAATTATAAATTCTAAAATAACTCAATACGCCTAATTGTTCTGGCAGCGGTACCATTTTTTATAACACTAAAATTACTTGTAAAATAATCAAACAAGTAAGCACTCATTAGAATAATTACCAAAGGTATGAGGTCGGGGTCGAATCCCACAAGGAACAATATATCGATAATTAAAAAGATAAAGAATTACAAGCTACTAGTTTTAACTTAAACGAATAATACATAATTATAATATTAAGATGATTTTAGTTACAATTCCGGATGGAAGCAAAGATCTATTATAGCAAGGGATCAAAGGGATATAGGATATGAGAAGCTAATTGGCATTTAAATGATCCATTGAACCTTAATATCATGTGAATTCATTCATCAAGGGGTAGGCTAGATTCTTCTCAAGCACAACCATGCATTTCTCAATCACATATTTGTTTATCGCAAGAGCTTTTCTCAAACCCTCTCATGTGTATAATGTAAAGAAATCTATCATATTTGTAGCGACCCTAAAAATAGATAGGTGAAACTAGAGCCTAACTTATGAATTTTTAAAGTTTAAGCATAAATTGGAGTTATGAAATTTTCCAAAATAAAAATTGGACTTTGCCTTAGTTTTATTTGGTAGGTCCATGTAGGCAAGGGGCGTTTTCGTAAATATTAATTTTAGTTAAATTAAGAAGTGGGTATATTTATTTTATTTCTAATAACTATATATGGTATTAAAACTTTTAAAAAGGTATTGTTTTAATTCATTCTTCAAAAAAAGAAAAGGGTTCTCTCTAGAACACCATTGAAGGCAAAGGTCAAGTTGGAGCTAGGGTTTCGAATTGAAGGTTTCTTGCATCAAATTTTCGTGGGTTTTCTCAATACTAAGGTATGGTGGCTCTTTATCTAAAGCTAGTTTTCGCTTTAGAACCAATTTCAAAGGGTTTTCAAATTCTCAAAAGTTATGAAAAACTTTTATTTCTTACTCTACTCAAGGGTTCTTGCATTAAATGGTTTTAAATGATGGATTGTGATATTGTTTATATTAAATTGATGTATTCAAGTGAAAAATCTCATGAACCCTTGATTTCACAAATTTCTATATTTGACTTACGAAATGAGTTTGTTGATAATGATTGGGTATTGATGAATTTATGCTTAGAATAGATTGTATTGTTGATGTTTATGATTTTCTATATCTATTGATTAATGTTGAGGATGGCTTTAGAGGATGATAAGTTGATTTAATCTCATATTATTGACATAATTGTTCTTGCTTGGTTTGATCCACTTATGGTGGAGGTGTTTAATTATGGATTGTATTATGAATATGGCCTTGAAGGCATTATCTATTGAATTAAAGTGTTATCAAGTTATGAAATGTTATTGTACTATGTGAAGGTATTCTTATAGTTATAAGGTGATCTTGTACAAAGTGTTATTGTATTGTATATTATATATATAAATGAGGCTATATGTAAAGTCCTATATGAAGCTATATGTAAAGTTTTATGTGAAGCTTTATGTGTGAAGGTATGATATGAATGAGTTTATGTGATCTTGTGATGATCCTATGTAAAGTGGATAGCATTGTGATTTAAAGTATGATTTTTCTCATGATGTATATATGAAATGATGTTGGATTATGAAGTATCCTTAGATGATAATGTTGTGACTTGGTTGGTAGACTAAAGTGTCCCTCCTTGTTACTTAAAGTCTTGAATGCATGAATGTGTGAAGTGGGCTAGAACTAAGAAATGGTGCCCTTTCTATAAATGCTAAAAGAGGAATTCTAGGCCAAGACTTGAATCGGCAGAACTAAGAAATGGTGCCTTTTCATAAGTCTAGCTTTCCTAAGTAAATGTATAACCTTGAAGGATGGGCCTTAGGGCGAAGTTCCCTTCTTGAGTGAGATGATAGACTTAGAGATGGATGGAGCCGGAACGGCATGAAAATCCTTATCTAAGAAAGTCAAATGAGCTATCCTTATGAACCTTGATTGGCCATGACTTAGAGATGGGGCCTTTCTTGGGAAGAGGTACTATGAGTTGGTTGAACTAGAAAAGGAACCCTCTCTAAGTACATATGTGATTGAATACTCTATGGGAAACAAGGCTAGCACCGAGTGGATGTGGTTAGGAAGGTGGCCTAGTTGAGTATGAGATTAGGCACAACGAACTTCCTTGGACATCCCCTAAACCATGTGCCTACATGGGTTGCTTACTAGTTCTACCTTTGGCAAGTAGAACAACCTCCACGGAGTAGGATAGACTCCGGATTCCATGCCTAGCTAGTATGGTCTATGTCGGTTATGCCTAATCCCATCATGTGGGATGTGCACTCTAGTTATTGGATAGGTTCTACAACGTGTAGGTAGTAGTATGGGATGCTATCTATACATGGCATGAGTAGGCTTTGAAAATACTAAAGTGAGTTCCCTAAGTCTAACGACTATTATGTGAAAGTCCCCTTATGTGCTTGAATGTCTCCTAAATGGTTTCTTAAAGAATGTTGGTCTATTGATGTTATGTTATAAAGGAAATGTCCTTATCTAAGGTAATCTTGAGGAACACTTAAGTGTGCTTGAAGAGGTTGTATGGGCGGTCACTTCTTGTCTCACTCAAGTGTGTCTTAAGGTTATACTAGGTAGAGGTCCTACGGTAATGAAATGGCGTGTGTTCCTTTAAAGTTAAGCATGGGTTGTATATGAATATATGTTGAGTATGTATATGGTTGGCTATGGTTTTATATGTGAACATTGACTTGTATTATGTCTCTTATACTTGTGAAGTGAAGGTTTTATCAAAATAATATGAAAGCATTTATTCCTTGTAAATGTCCGTTTTGGCATGTTTTTGAATGGTCTCCATACTTAGTACTTAATTGTGCTAATTTCATATTTCTCTATTTTCTACAAGTGTAGGTTCCGGAAAGTAAGCGGGTTCTATAGTAAGCTTGGAACTTGAAGTTCTTCCAAGATCTTGTGGTATGTCCTCAGATGTTGAGGACAAGACTTTTCTATTCTAGTTTTATGATAAGGTTCTTGTAATAGACTTAATAGACTTCTTTTGATTGTAAAGGGCCGTGTCCCTAGTATGTTTTCACGTTTATGTCTAAGATGGCTAAGAGACTTAGTATTCCGCTTGTGTACTTTTGAATGATGTTTTAAAAGTGACCTTTGAGTCTTATGGGATTTTATTTAAAGAGTTTTTAATTCCGCACTATTTTACATATATGAATGCTAAGGGCTTGTATGAGACCTCCGAGAGGTCGAATATGCATGTTACGACTTGGGGATGCTCTTGGGTCGTGACAATATTAATATACATTTCTTTCTCAAGCAAATCTTGCATTCAACAGTGAAACCCCAAATTCCTTTCTCAAGAAAACTAAGGAATTAGAGATAATATGCACTTTAGCCACTTCATAAATTCTTTCTCAAGCAACCCATGAAGATCTAAGCTAGACTTGAGTGTGCACCCTCAAATCATGAATCAAAACATGTAAGTATGTTATGACTCAACATTATACTATATAAAATGCGTCTCAGTTTATAAAATTTTCATGAGTAAGAATGCTTTCAGATAAAGTATCTCTCGGTATATTTTCAAATATCATGATTTAGATGCTTTCAGATAAAGTGTATTTTAGATTATGTCAGTTATCAGGATTTATAAGTTACCCAATATTTATTAGTCATTGATGAGTGATAGATTTGCACTCATTTGAGGTCTATTTAGCTCAATAATTAGTGTCCTTAATGCCTAATTTATGTAACACCCCGTATCTTAGATAGATCAAAATGCAGATTTTGAGAAGTTGCAGGTGCAACCCAAGGTTGCCATCCACAGACCGTAGGTCAAACCACGGCCCGTGCTGGTGGTCCGTGGTTCACCACTGCAACCCCTCCCCAAAACCAGCTCAGAAAATCGGCTAAGTCTCGACCTACGGAAAGACCCACTATCCGTAGGTTAGACCACAGTCCGTAGGTTAGACCACGGTCCGTGGTCTGTGTCCGTGGATCGAGGCCCCCTTTACCCAGCCTCTGATGCAAATGACGACTGACCAGCACGTACCGTCATTCGATCCACGACCCGTAGGTCCCGTCTGTCGATCATTCCGACAACAGTTAAGTCAAGGGTCTTTTGGTCTTTTCCTATTTCGTTAGACCCCTAAGCTACATCGTTTAGACCCTAAATTATGAGGTTTTAGTCAGTTTAAGCATAGAAACATAAGTAGAACTTACCTAAGTCAAATCATTCACCAAAACTTAAAGAAATTAGAACGTAAGAGGAGAAAGAAGTCAAGAACCCTAATTCAAGAACGCAACAAGGTTCCATCAGTTCCATCCCCGAAATTGAAAGATTTCTCCATAGAATTCATCACCAGGTATGTGGGATTTCACTAGTGGGTTCCTTTCACCCACTAGGTCCCTAGTTTTCAGTCAGTTTCTTGATTCCCTTATTATGAATAGACCTAGGGTTTCTAGAATTACAGCAGATCATCATGAATTAGTTATTAACATGTTCCAAATTAGATTATCATGTTATTACATCATTTCTCGCATGAATTTCAGAACCCTAGCTTTGTATTTCTTTAGTTCTTGAATTACACATGCTAGGTAAGATATATAAGTTATTCAATTATACATGCCTCCGTTATTAATGCATCAATATCAGTTTACTTGTTGCATTCTCAATTTGCATGTTCAGTTTGAGCTATCCAATAACTTACAGAATTCAGTCATAATGTGTTAATTACTTCATCCATTGGGAGTAGCATAATACCGAGCTGGACTAGGGTTCAGCGTACCCAAATAATCCCAGAACTACTAGCCACGTAGGTTGTAAGTCCCCTCTGTGGGCATCATTTCAGTGATCACGCCAGCATGCCTCTGTACCTCTGGTAGGGTATATTGGGTCCTCTCGATGGGGTGTATACATCGGACTCCACATTTAGCTCATGTGGTTTTATTATCGGTTATTAGTAGCTCCCACAGTTCAGTCAGATTCTAGTGCATTGACCATTTATCAGTATAGTTAGTATTCAGTTTTAGCATGTTATAAATTGGTCACTGCATTCAGTTATCTTAGTATTCATTATATATATCATGTTCAGATTATGTCATTGCTTATTTGCTTTGTTCAGTTATATGTTATTTCAATTGTATTCTATCATGTATGTTCAATACCTTTCAAGTACTACTGCATATGTGCGCTCATCTTCTCGTGATGTAGGTTCAGGTTCTTAGCATCCAAATCACGTTTAGATCGGTTCCCGATCTCCAGTTCACCAAAATCAGTGGTGAGTCCTCATTCTCCAAGGATAATAGTCAAGAGTTTCCTTTCAGTATTTTTAGTCCTTTAGTTTCAGTTTTGCTAGACTTAGCTAGGGCCTGCCCCAGCAATTCTAGTCAGTTAGAGGTTATTTTCAGACATAGTTAGATTTAGCTTAGTATTGAGTTAATATCATCTTTGTATCTAACTCATCAGCTATCATTTATCTCAGTTATAGTATATGGGTATTCCCCATCTTTTCGTTTTTATTTATAATTTAGCTTCTGGATCAGTTTATTATATTTAGTATGCTCATGATCAAGACAACAAGATTAGCTTGGGATCACTTGTCGTCCTAGGTTCCGTGTCCGCGTCTCGGGGGTAGTCTCAGGGCATGACAACTTAAGTGTCCTAGGATGTCTGAAAATCCACACTAAGTAGAGTCCTTTTCATGGGTGTGAAGTGCACTAGATCTAATGAGAGGGAGGCTACAAAGTGTTTTAGGAAATCTTCATTTGTTTGTTACTCTTATCATGTGTAATGTATGATCTAAATTCCATTCTAACTCGACGTTCTATGTTTCAATGATCATGCCTCCTCATAGAGCTAAAGCCAGGAATGCAAACACAGCTCTTCCAGTCCCTAATCAAGAAGTGTTGAATGTAGAGTTCAGGAATGCCATTCAGATGTTGGCTCAGAGTGTGGCCATCCAGAACAATCAGCGGGCTCCAGTTCCCATAAATGCCAATTTTTGGGTCAACTGCGGCCAAGGTACGAGACTTTATTAGGATGAATCCGTCAGAGTTCTTAGGATCGCAAGTCTGAGAAGATCCCCAAAAATTTATTGATGAGGTCATGAAGATCTTTGAAGTGATGTAGGTAACTGGGAATGATCGGGTTGAGTTAGTATCGTACCAACTTAAGGATGTGACTCATATCTGATACACTTAGTGGATGTAGAATAGGGGTATAGATGCAGCTCCTATTACTTGGGATTGTTTTAGCAAGACCTTTCTAGACAGGTTTTTCTCATAGAGTTGAGAGAAGCAAAGGCCAGGAATTTATGAAATTAAGGCAGGGTAACATGACTGTCCAAGAGTATGGGCTCGAGTTTAACCAACTCTCTAGGTATGCTCCTCACATGGTTGTTGATTCCAGGGCTCAAATGAATAAGTTTTTGTATGGAATGTCCGACTTAGTGAAAACAGCGTGCAGGAATGCTATGTTGTTAGGAGACATGAATATCTCTAGGCACATGATTCATGCTCAATAGATTGAGGGTGATAATCTTAGGGAACATGCTAAGGAGACTAAGAAAGAAAGAACAGGTAACTACGAGTATTCCCAACATAAATCGGGTGGTGGAAATCGCTCCCAGTTTCAGCAGAAGTCTTCGACTACAGCCCCTTCATCAGCTAGTGTTCCATCCCCAGGTTCCGTAACGATCAGAAAGGTAGGGCGTCAGGCTCTAAGTCTCAAGGTAGTGTTTCAGGCACCAAAACTTACCCAACTTGCCCGAAATATAGTAAGAACCATCCGGGCAAGTGCCTTGCAGATAAGGAAGGATGCTTTGGGTGAGGTCAGTCTGGTCATAGATTGAAGGATTGTCCTTCTAGATAGAGTCAAGGAGGAAATAATGGTAAAGCTTAGTCTACAACTTCAACAGCACCAGCAGGTCGCCCGACTCAGCAGGGTAACTCATCTGGTACAGGTGGCGGACAACGCCAAAACAGGCTCTATGCTCTTCAGGCTCATCAAGATCAGGAAGATTATCTTGATGTAGTCACTGGTACGTTATGAGTCTTTGATCTTGATGTTTTTGCATTGTTAGATCCAAGGGCTACTTTGTCTTTTGTAACTCCTTACATAGCAGTCCAATTCAGTGTCAGCCCAAAAACTCTTTCAGAACCCTTCTCAGTCTCTACTCCAGTCGGTGACCCAGGTATAGCTAGATGGGTATACAGAAATTGCCCTGTCACAGTCTCTCAGAAAGTCACCTGAGCAGATCTTGTAGAGTTAGAAATGGTAGACTTCGATGTCATTCTAGGCATGGATTGGTTACATTCCTGTTATGCCTTAGTTGATTGTATAACTAGGATTGTTCGATTTCAGTTTCTAGACGAACCAATTCTAGAATGGAAGGGTAGCAGCTTAGCGCCTATGGATCGATTCATTTCTTATCGTAAGGCCAGAAAGATGATCTCTAAGGGTTATCTCTATCATCTAGTTCGGGTTAAGGATTCTAGTTCTGAATCTCCAACTCTTGAGTTAGTTTCTGTGGTTAATGAGTTTCCAGAAGTGTTTCCAGAAGATCTTCTCGGAGTCCCTCCTAAAAGGGAAATCGACTTTGGAATTGATCTCTTTCCAGATACCCAGCCTATCTCTTTCCTCCTTACAGAATGGCTCCAGATGAGCTTAAGGAATTGAAAAAGCAGTTGAAATACCTTATAGATAAGGGCTTCATCAGACCTAGTATTTTTCCATAGGGTGCACCAGTGTTGTTCGTAAAGAAGAAAGATGGTTCTCTTAGAATGTGCATTGACTATAGGTAGTTGAACAAGGTCACATTCAAGAATAAGTATCCCATCCCTAGGATTGATGACTTGTTTGACCAATTTCAGGGTGCTAGTCATTTCTCAAAGATAGACCTAAGATCGGGTTATCATCAGCTTAAAGTTAGAGATAGTGAAATTCTGAAGACAGTCTTCAGAACTCGGTATGGTCATTATGAATTTGTAGTCATATCATTTGGACTAACCAATGCTCCTGTAGCTTTCATGGACTTGAAGAACAAAATGTTCAAGCAGTACTTGGACTTGTTCGTTATCGTCTTTATTGATGATATCCTCATTTACTCTAGGAATGAGAAAGAACATGCGAGTCATTTCAGAGTTGTTCTGCAAGCTCTCAAAGATCGCCAGTTATTTGCAAAATTTAACAAGTGCGAGTTTTAGTTACAATCAGTTGCCTTCCTTGGGCATATTGTGTCTAGTGAAGGTATTCGAGTAGATTCCCAGAAGATAGAAGCAATGAAACAATGGCCCAGACCTACCTCTGCTACAGATAACAGAAGTTTCTTAGGTCTAGCTGGCTATTACAAATGGTTTGTGGAAGGAATTTCATCCATAGCCTCACCATTGACTAGGTTGACTCAGAAGATGGTCAAGTTTCGATGGTCAGATGATTGTGAGAAAAGCTTCGCAGAACTGAAAACTAGGTTGACTACAACTCCTGTCTTGACTCTACCAAAGGGTTGAGATGGTTATGTGATCTATTGTGATGCATCGAGGGTCGGCCTAGGTTGTGTATTAATGCAGCGAGGTAAGGTTATAAATTACGCTTCTAGACAACTTAAGGTACATGAGAAGAATTACCTGACTCATGACCTTGAGTTTACAGTAGTTGTGTTTGCACTCAAGATTTGGAGACACTACTTGTATGGTGTTCATGTAGATGTGTTCATAGACCATAAGAGCCTCCAGTATGTATTTGTAACATTCGGCAATTTGAAATGACCATGAAAAAGCTTGAAATTGGAAATAGTCATTTTTGGAATAAAATTCAAAAACTGGAAATTTGGTTGTGTGGGGGAAATCAGTGAATTTTGGCCAACTTTGAGCAGTCATAACTCCTATATCGGGATGAGTTAGGAGTAGTTCCAGTTATGATTTCGAGTTCGTATGAGTAAGTTATGCCCTTTGAAAGTTAGGCAGTTGGCAGGGAATCCGTCCGAAAATTTTAAGGGCATTTTTGTCTTTTCCCTAGATATTTCTTTCGGATTTATATTGTTGTGTTAGGCTGATTTTTAGATCATTTTATCCCATTTTAAAAGAGTGAGAGTGAGGGTTTTGAGTGAAGAAGAGAAGAAAAAGAGAAAAAGAAGATAAGAAGAGGAGAAATATGAGATCAAGCAAGTTTCCGTCAAGGATCGTCGTGGATATCGTCGGGGGTGATCCCTAATAGGTATGTGAGTTTTTAGTGTTAGGTTGATCTTTTCCCCCACATACTAAACTCATTTTTATTATAGAAAAAAGATTGGATATGTTGTTGAAGTCCCTTGTTGATTTGGGCATGTTTCTAGTTGTGTTTGGGTTGAAATCTATTGTATGTTGAGGGATTTATGATTCTAAATGTTTGGGGTTGGAAACCTTGGAGTTTAGGAGGTTTAGAGTTGGCGAAAGGAAGGAGAAAAGTCGAAGTTGTCGGGGAAAAGGGGTGGCGCGTTGCGCCTTGCAGAGTCCCCAAAGAAGTGTTCTGAACTTCACCCCTTGGGGCGCCGTGCCCTACAGAGCGCCTCAACTGGCCTTCTGAGCTTCAAGGGCTGGCGCTCCACGCCTTGCAGAGCGCCAAGGACGCCAAGTTCCCCCATTCTTTTCATACTTTCGCATGCAGGTTCCTTGGTATTATACCTATGTTTCCTAGTTGTTTCCAACATTCCAAGGTACTTCTAAACGTCAAGAACTCTTCCAAATACGTGTGATCATACACCTTGAATCCATAATCCAATTCAAGGCGAGTTAGTATCAAGTTAAGGTGAAGTTAGAGTCAAGTCAAGAAAATTTAAGAAGTAAGTGCAAGCAAGTCTCTAAAGCTTTTCAAGAGTCTTTATTGAACGTTTTAACTTCATTTTAAGACTCAAGTTTCAAGTCGAGTAAAGAATATAATTCATGCTAATTAAAGTTAGAAGTCAAGCTTAGAAGTTCAGTTAGTCAAAGCAAGTCTATTTTGGGACAGTCAGTCAGTTAGTTTTGAGTCTCTCATCTATGTATATATGTAAATATTCTATTTTGGGACTCAATTTGCCTTTTTTAGCTAGATTTTATCAGTTAGGTTACTTTGTAACCTTGCATTGCATTGAGTAATTCTGTTGAGTTAGGTTTTGCTGAGTTAAGAAAGTCAGGCCAAAGGTTCGCTTGGGGGACAGCAATGGTCTTCGAGAGTCGTCCAAGTCCAAGGTGTAGGCTCGGGGCGTGACAAACTTGGTATCAGAGCACAGAGTTCAGGAGTCCTAGGGAGTATATAAAGCCGTGTGTGTAGATTCCTCGTTATCAGTGTGAAGCGCGCCACATCTATAATTGGGAGGCTACAACATTTAGGAAGATTTCCTACTTCTTTAATACTCATCGCGTGCGTTAGAGTTTATCTCTAAAAAGTTTCTTTCTAATTCGTGTTTGCGCGTGTTTCAGAGGATCATGCTTACACGAAGAGCAGTTAGAGTTCATCCAGCTATGAAGAGTGTTGAGAACAAGAGTTACCGAATGCCTTACAAGTGCAAACCCAAGAAGAGATAAGATATGCTGATTTTCGTGAAGCTATCCAAATGTTAAGTCAAGTTACGACCTATCATGTTGGGAAGAGAGATAATCGACATGAAGTGGTTGATACTTCAAGGATCCATGAACTCTTAAGGATGAACCCACCAAACTTCACAGGTTCAAGTGTCACTTAGAATCCAAAGAATTTCATTTAGGAGCTTAAAATGGTATTTGATGTGATGCAGGTTGCTGAGTCGGAGAGGGTGGAACTAGCTGCATACCAATTGAAGGGTGTTGCTAGAATCTGGTCTGACCAATGGCAAAAGAATAGGGCTGAGGATGCGCCAGTAGTGAGTTGGGTTGTGTTTGCGAGTGCCCTCATGAGGCGTTTCTTTCCTCGTGAGTTGCGAGAGGAAAAGATCAAAGAGTTTCTCACCCTTAATCCGGAGTCTATGAGTGTTCATGAGTACAGTTTGAAGTTCACATAACTTTCCCGCTATGCTCTGGAGATGGTTCCTGATATGAGGAGCAGGATAAGTTTATATGTTGCTGGGTTGTCTCGTCATTCAAGCAAGGAAGGAAAGGCAGCTATGCTGATAGGAGATATTGACCTAGCAAGATTTATGATCCATTTACAACAAGTTGAGGAGGATAAGTTGAAGGATAGAGAAGAGTTTAAGGATACGAGGGCTAAGATTGTAGGGGGCGAGTTCAGGCAGCATAAGAATGATGCTAATCAGTCATACCTCCGACAGAAATAGAAGGGACCTGCTCCACCATATGCTAGTGCAGCTGCACTTGAGAACAAAGATGGGTACAATAGAAATTTCTATAGTTTCAGGGCTACATTTGCCTATCCTAAAGGCATTATGGTACCAAGGGGTAGTAAGGCTCCTGCATGTGCTAAGTGTGGTAGGAACCACTCAGGTATTTGTCGTGAGGGCTCTATTGGTTTTTTCAAGTGTGGTTAGAGGGGACATTTCGTGCGAGAGTGTTCTAAGAACAGGCAAAGTAGTGGAGAGCTGGGCAGTAGGGCTCAATCTTCAGTTGTCCCACCAGACAGGATGACACCTAGAGGAGCTATTACTAGTACCGGTGGAGGAGCAAACCGTCTCTATGCTATCACCAGTCGTCATGAGCAAGATAACTCTCCAAATGTTGTCACTGGTATGATTCGAGTCTTTGACTTTGCTGTTTCTGCTTTGCTAGACCTAGGAGCAAGTTTATCTTTTGTAAGTCCTTCTGTTGCAAATAAGTTTGAGGTGTTCCTGAAAGACTGTGTGAACCCTTTTGTGTTTCTACACATGTTGGGGAGTCTATTCTAGCAGAAAGAGTCTATCGTGATTGTCCTGTTTCCATCAATCACAAGAGCACCATGGCTGATTTGGTTGAGTTAGACATAGTATATTTCAATGTCATTCTAGGTACGGATTAGCTTTATGCTTGTTATGCATCGATAGATTGTAGAACTCGAGTAGTCAAGTTTCAGTTTCCGAATGAACCTGTTATAGAGTGGAGTTGTAGTTCAGCAGGGCCTAAGGGTCGTTTTATTTCGTACCTTAAGGCGAGAAAGTTAGTTTCGAAGGGTTGTATCTATCACTTAGTCAGAGTTAATGACTTTAGTGTTGAGATACCTCATTTCCAGTCGGTTCTTATAGTAAGAGAGTTTCCAGAAGTTTATCCTGATGATCTACCCGGAATTCCTCCTGAGAGAGAAATAGATTTCGGCATAGGCATCATTCAAGATATACCAGATATTTGTCCTATCTCTTTTTGGCCTTATAGAATGGCATTAGTATAAATGAAAGAGCAGTAAAAGGGATCTGTTAGATAAGTGTTTTATTTGACCAAGTTGACTCGGAAGAACAATGAAATTTCAACGGTCTGAAGCTTGTGAGGAAGACTTTCAGGAATGGAAAGAGGAGTTGACTACTGCCCAGTTATGACAATTGGTTCTTGAGTACATACTAGGTATCTAAATCTAAGATGAATTTGAGAATAATAGTCGAGTTAGGCAAATCGAGGTGTAAGGAGATGGGCTACAGTTGGCTGTAGTAGTTTTCGTTTTGAAGATATGACATCATTGTTGTATGATGTTCATGTGGGTGTGTTCACTTAGAATGAGCTTAATCTCAAACAGAGAGAGAGTGGTTAAGGTACTCCAAGATGATGACATGAGTTTTCTTAATCAGCCTGTTAAGGCATGTGTTGTGGGTGATTCCTTAAGCAAGTTGTCTATTGGTAGCACAACCCATATTGAAGAAGGAAATAGAGAGTTAGCAAAAGATGTGCACATACTAGCACGCCTGGGAGTCAAACTTTTAGATTCCGCAGAAGGAGGAATAGAAGTAGCGAGCGGGGCCGAGTCATCATTAGTGTCTGAAGTAGAAGGTGAAAGAGACCCAGACCCTATCTTGCTGGAATTTCAGGTAAAATGTACATAAGCAGTGATGGCTTTTGAACAAGGGGGAGATGGTGTTTTGAGGTATCAAGGTGGATTATGGGATTGGTTTCAAGGATATTTGAGATGATTACCTATCTTGCATGGAGTTGCTTACAACAATAGTTACTATTCTAGCATCCATATGGCTCGTTATGAGGCTCTTTATTGGTGGAGATATAGATCTCTTTTGGATGGTTTGAAGTTAGTGAAACGGGGTTGATAGATCTAGAGTTAGTACATCAAGCTACGGAGAAGGTGAAAGTGATTTAAGAAAGGTTGGAAATAGCACAAAGTCGTCAAATATCCTACATTGTTGTTAGGACAAAGGTGTTGTAGTTTGAAGTTTATGAATGGGTATACTTGAAGGTTTCACCCATGAAGGGGTTATGAGGTTTGGTAAGAAGGGGAAACTTAGTCCCCGGTATATTGGACCTTACCGTATAGCCAAAAGAAATGGCAATGTTGCTTATGAGTTGGAGTTACCATAGGAACTAGCAGCGGCTTATCCGATATTTCATTTCTCTATGTTAAAGAAGTGCATAGGCGATCCTTCATTGATCCTTCCAACTGAAAGTATTAGGATCAAGGATGACTTATCTTATGGGGAGGTTCCTGTTCAGATTTTAGATCGTCAAGTTCGTAGGTTGAGAACGAAAGATGTAGACTCAGCCAAGGTCCTATGGAGGAACCAATTTGTTGAGGAAGATACTAGGGAAGCCGAAGAGGACATGAAAAATAGATACCCATATCTCTTTGAATCTGGAGGAAATGCAGACCAAGGTACTAATTTCCTTCTTAGTGCTCTTTAAATTGTAGTGAGCATGTCGTTGTTGTTGTTGTTGTTTGCATGATTGCTTGTTGGGTGTTTGATTTTGATGTTACACCCTTAGCCTTGTTAAGAGTAAGCTCATTTGAGGGAGAATGTTCCCAAGGGGGAGATATTGTAACATCTGGCAATTTGAAATAACTATGAAAAAGCTTAAAATCGGAAATAGTCATTTTTGGAATAAAATTCAAAATCTGGAAATTTGGTTAAGTGTGGGAAATCAGTGAGTTTTGGCCAACTTTGAGCAGTCATAACTCCTAGCTCAGGATGAGTTAGGAGTAGTTCCTATTATAATTTCGAAGCCTGTGGAATGATCTTTCTAGCGCCACCAAGTTTGCTCGATTCCGAGTTCGTATGAGCGAGTTATGCCTTTTGAATGTTGGGCAGTTGGTAGGGAATCCGTCCGGAAATTTGAAGGGCATTTTGGTCTTTACCCTAGCTATTTATTTTGGGGTTAAATTGTTGTGTTAGGGTAATTTTCGTATCATTTTATACCATTTTAAAAGAGTGAGAGTGATGGTTTTGAGTAAAGAAGAGAAGAAGAAAAGAAGAAGAGGAGAAAGAAGAGATCAAGCAAGTTTCCTTCAAGGATCGTCGTGGATATCGTTGGGGGTGATACCTACTAGGTATGTGAGTTCTTAGTGTTGGGTAGATCCTTTCCCCCACACACCAAACTCATTTTTATTATTGTGAAAAGATTGGATATGTGGTTGAAGTTGTTAGGTTGTGTTGTTGGTGTTGTTGATTATGTTGTTGACGTCCCTTGTTTATTTGGGCATGTTTCCGGTTGTGTTTGGGTTGAAATCTATTGTATGTTGAGGGATTTATGATTCTAAATGTTTGGGGTTGGAAACCTTGGAGTTTAGGAGGTTTAGAGTTAGAGAAAGAAAGGAGAAAAGTCGAAGTTGTCGGGGAAAAGGGGTGGTACGTCTAAGCTTCAAGGGCTGGCGCTCCGCGCCTTGTAGAGCGCCAAGGATGCGAAGTTCCCCCATTTTTTTCATACTTTCTCATGCATGTTCCTTGGTATATACCTATGTTTCCTAGTTTTTTCCAACACTCAAAGGTACTTCTAAACGTCAAGAACTCATCCAAATACGTGTGATCATACACCTTGAATCCATAATCCAATTCAAGGCGAGTTAGTATCAAGTTAAGGTGAAGTTAGAGTCAAGTCAAGCAAATTTAAAAAGTAAGTGCTAGCAAGTCTCTAAATCTTTTCAAGAGTCTTTATTGAACGTTTTAAC
Source organism: Solanum stenotomum (assembly GCF_019186545.1). NCBI lineage: Eukaryota > Viridiplantae > Streptophyta > Magnoliopsida > Solanales > Solanaceae > Solanum > Solanum stenotomum. The sequence continues at coordinate 35,306,173 of NC_064287.1, forward strand.
TTCATTTTAAGACTTAAGTTTCAAGTCGAGTAAAGAATATAGAATTCAAGCTAAGTGAAGTTAGAAGTCAAGCTTAGAAGTTAAGTTAGTCAAAACAAGTCTATTTTGGGACAGTCAGTCAGTTAGTTTTGAGTCTCTCATCTATGTATATATGTAAATATTCTATTTTGGGACTCAAGTTGCCTTTTTTAGCTTGATTTATCAGTTAGGTTATTTTTGTAACCTTGCATTGCATTGAGTAATTCTGTTGAGTTAGGTTTCGCTGAATAAAGAAAGCCAGGCCAAGGTTTTGCTTAGGGGCCAGCAATGGTCTTCGGGAGCCGTCCAAGTCCAGGGTGTAGGCTCGGGGCGTGACAAACTTGGTATCAGAGCACAGAGTTCAAGAGTCCTAGGGAGTATATAAAGCCGTGTGTGTAGATTCCTAGTTATCAGTGTGAAGCGCGCCACATCTATAATTGGGAGGCTACAACATTTAGGAAGATTTCCTACTTCCTTCATAATCATATCGTGTGTTAGAGTTTATCTCTAAAAAGTTTCCTTCTAATTCGTGCTTGCGCGTGTTTAAGAGGATCATGCTTACACGAAGAGCAGTCAGAGTTCATCCAGCTATGAAAACTGTTGAGAACAAGAGTTACTGAATGCCCTAGAAATGCAAACCCAAGAAGAGATAAGATATGCTGATTTTCGTGAAGCTATCCAAATGTTAAGTCAAGTTGCGACCTATCATGTTGGGCAAAGAGATAATCGACATGAAGTGGTTGATACTTTAAGGATCTGTGAACTCTTAAGGATGAACCCACCAAGCTTCACAGGTTCAAGTGTCACTGAGAATCCAGAGAACTTCATTGAGGAGCTTAAAAGGGTATTTGATGTGATGCAGGTTGCTGAATCGGAGAGGGTGCAACTAGTTGCATACCAATTGAAGGGTGTCACTAGAATCTGGTTTGACCAACGGAAAAAGAATAAGGCTGAGGATGCGCCAATAGTGAGTTGGGTTATGTTTGAGAGTGCTCTCATGGGGCGTTTCTTTCCTCGTCAGTTGCGAGAGGCACAGATCAAAGAGTTTCTCACCCTTAATCCGGAGTCTATCAGTGTCCATGAGTATTGTTTGAAGTTCACACAACTTTCCCGCTATGCTCTAGAGATGGTTGCTGACATGAGGAGTAGGATAAGTTTATATGTTGTTGGGTTGTTTCGTCAATCAAGAAAGGAAGGAAAGGCAGCTATGCTGATATGAGATATTGACCAAGCAAGATTTATGATCCATTTACAATAAGTTGAGGAGGATAAGTTGAAGGATAGAGAAGAGTTTAAGGATAAGAGGGCTAAGATTGTTGGGGGCGAGTTCAGGCAGCATAAGAATGATACTAATGAGTCATACCTCCGACAGAAACAGAAGGGACCTGCTCCACCATCTGCTAGTGCACCTGCACTTGAGAACAAAGATGGGTACAATAGAAATTCCTATAGTTTCAGGGCTACACTTGCCTATCCTAAAGGCAGTATGGTACCAAGGGGTAGTAAGGCTTTTGCATGTGCTAACTGTGGTAGGATCCACTCAGGTATTTATCGTGAGGGCTCTATTGGTTATTTCAAATGTGGTCAGGATGGACATTTCATGCGAGAGTGTCCTAATAATAGGCAAAGTAGTGGAGAGCTGGGCAGTAGGGCCCAATATTATTCAGTTGTCCCACCAGACAGGATGACACCTAGAGGAGCTACTATTAGTACCGGTGGAGGAGCAAACCGCCTCTATGCCATCACCAGTCGTCATGAGCAAGATAACTCTCCAAATGTTGTCACTGGTATGATTCGAGTCTTTGACTTTGCTGTTTCTGCTTTGCTAGACCCAGGAGCAAGTTTATCTTTGGTAACTCCTTATGTTGCAAATAAGTTTGAGGTTTTCCTGAAAGACTTTGTAAACCCTTTTGTGTTTCTACACCTGTTGGGGGGTCTATTCTAGCGGAAAGTGTCTACCGTGATTGTCCTGTTTCCATCAATCACAAGAGCACCATGGCTAATTTGGTTGAGTTAGACATGGTAGATTTCGATGTCATTCTGGGTATGGATTGGCTTCATGCTTGTTGTACATCGATAGATTGTAGAACTCGAGCAGTCTAGTTTAAGTTTCCGAATGAGCATGCTATAGAGTGGAGTTGTAGTTCAGCAAGGCCTAAGGGTCGTTTCATTTCGTACCTTAAGGCGAGAAAGTTAGTTTCGAAGGGTTGTATCTATCACTTAGTCTGAGTTAATGATTCTAGTGTTTAGATTCCTCATTTCTAGTCAGTTTCTATAGTAAGAGAGTTTCCAGAAGTTTTTCCTGATGATTTACCCAGAATTCCTCCTGAGAGAGAAATAGATTTCGGCATAGACATTATTCCAGATATAACAACTATTTGTCCTATCCGTTTTTCTCCTTATAGAATGGCATTAGCAGAGTTGAAAGAGTTGAAAGAGCAGTTAATGGGATCTGTTAGATAAGTGTTTTATTTGACCAAGTTGACTCGGAAGAACAGCAAAATTTCAACGGTCTGAAGCTTGTGAGGAAGAATTTCAGGAAAGGAAAGAGGAGTTGACTACTGCCCAGTTATGATAATTGGTTCTTGAGTACATACTGGGTATCTAAATCTAAGATGAATTTGAGAATAATAGTCGAGTTAGGCTAATCGAGGTGTATGGAGATGAACTAGAGTTGGCTGCTGTAGTTTTCATTTTGAAGATATGGCGTCATTGTTGTATGATGTTCATGTGGGTGTGTTCTCTTAAAATGAGCTTAAACTCAAACAGAGAGAGAGTGGTTAAGGTACTCTAGGATGATGACATGGGTTTTCTTTATCACCCTTGTAAGGCATGTGTTGTTGCTGATTCCTTAAGCAAGTTGTCTATGGGTAGCACAACCCATATTGAAGAAGGAAATAGAGAGTTAGCAAAAGATGTGATCAGACTGGCATGCCTGGGAATTATACTATTAGATTCCGCAGAAGGAGGAATAGAAGTAGCGAGCGGGGCCGAGTCATCATTAGTGTCAGAAGTAGAAGGTGAAAAACACCCAGACCCTATCTTGCTGGAATTTCAGGTAAAATCTACATAAGCAGTGATGGCTTTTGAACAAATGGGAGATGGTGTTTTGAGGTATCAAGGTGGATTGTGGGATTGGTTTCAAGGATAATTGAGATGATTACCTATCTTGCATGGAGTTGCTTACAACAATAGTTACCATTCTAGCATTCATATGGCTCGTTATGAGGCTCTTTATGGGTGGAGATATAGATTTCTTTTTGGATGGTTTGAAGTTAGTGAAGCAGGGTTGATAGATCTAGTGTTAGTTTGTCAAGCTATGCAGAAGGTGAAAGTGATTTAAGAAAGGTTGGAAACAACACAGAGTCGTCAAATATCCTACACTAATGTTAGGAGAAGGGCGTTGGAGTTTGAAGTAGATGATTGGGTATACTTGAAAGTTTCACCCATGAAGGGGGTTATGAGGTTTGGTAAGAAGGGGAAACTTAGTCCCCGGTATATTGGACCTTACCGCGTAGCCAAGAGAAATGGCAATGTTGCTTATGACTTGGAGTTACCCACAGAACTAGAAGCGGCTCATCCGATATTTCATATCTCTATGTTGAAGAAATGCATAGGTGATCCTTCATTGATCCTGCCAACTGAAAGTGTTAGGATCAAGGATGACTTATCTTATGGGGAGGTTCCTGTTCAGATTTTAGACCGTCAAGTTCGTAGGTTGAGAACGAAAGATGTAGCCTCAGTCAAGGTCCTATGGAGGAACCAATTTGTTGAAGAAGATACTTGGGAAGCTGAAGAGGACATGAAAAATAGATACCCATATCTCTTTGAATCCAGAGGAAATGTAGACTAAGGTACTAATTTCCTTCTTCGTACTCTTTAAATTGTAGTGACCATGTCGTCGTTGTTGTTGTTGTTTGCATGATTGCTTGTTGGGTGTATGATTTTGATGTTACACCCTTATCCTTGTTAAGAATAATCTCATTCGAGGATGAATGTTCCCAAGGGGGAGATATTGTAACATCCGGAAATTTGAAATAACTATGAAAAAGCTTAAAATCGGAAATAGTCATTTTTGGAATAAAATTCAAAATCTGGAAATTTTGTTAAGTATGGTAAATCAGTGAGTTTTGGCCAACTTTAAGCAGTCATAACTCCTAGCTCAAGATGAGTTAGAAGTAGTTCCGAGTTTGTATGAGCGAGTTATGCCTTTTGAATGTTAGGCAGTTGGTAGGGAATGCGTCCGGAAATTTTAAGGGCATTTTGGTCTTTTTCCTAGCTATTTCTTTTGGGGTTATATTGTTGTGTTAGGCTGATTTTTGGATCATTTTATACCATTTTAAAAGAGTGAGAGTGAGGGTTTTGAGTGAAGAAGAGAAGAAGAAGAGAAGAAGAGGAGAAAGAGGAGATCAAGCAAGTTTCCTTCAAGGATCGTCGTGGATATCGTCGGGGGTGATACCTACTAGGTATGTGAGTTCTTAGTGTTGGGTTGATCCTTTACCCCACACACCAAACTCATTTTTAATATTGTGAAAAGATTGGATATGTTGTTGAAGTTGTTGGGTTGTGTTGTTGGTGTTATTGATTGTGTTGTTGGAGTCCCTTGTTGATTTGGGCATGTTTCCGGTTGTTTTTGGGTTGAAATCTATTGTATGTTGAGGGATTTATGATTCTAAATGTTTGGGGTTGGAAACCTTGGAGTTTAGGAGGCTTAGAGTTGGAGAAAGGAAGGAGAAAAGTCGAAGTTGTCGGGGAAAAGGGGTGGCGCATCGCGCCTTACAGAGCGCCCCAAGAAGTGTTCTAAACTTCACCCCTTAGGGCGCCGCGCTCTACAGAGCGCCTCAACTGGCCTTCTGAGCTTCAAGGGCTGGCACTCCGCGCCTTGCATAGCGCCAAGGACGCCAAGTTCCCCAATTCTTTTCATACTTTCTCATGCATGTTCCTTGGTATATACCTATGTTTCCTAGTTGTTTCCAACACTCCAAGGTACTTCTAAACGTCAAGAACTCATCCAAATACGTGTGATCATACACCTTGAATCCATAATCCAATTCAAGGCGAGTTAGTATCAAGTTAAGGTAAAGTTAGAGTCAAGTCAAGTAAAGTTAAGAAGTAAGTGCAATCAAGTCTCTAAAGCTTTTCAAGAGTCTTTATTGAACGTTTTAACTTCATTTTAAGACTCAAGTTTTAAGTCGAATAAAGAGTATAGAATTCAAGCTAAGTGAAGTTAGAAGTCAAGCTTAGAAGTTAAGTTAGTCAAAGCAAGTCTTTAAGGTTTTCCAAGAGTCTTCATTGAACGTTATAACTTCTTTTTAAGGCTCAAGTTCCAAGTTAAGTATAGAGTTTCAAGTCAAGCAAAGAGTATAGAGTTTCAAGCTAAGTAAAGAGTATCGAGTTTCAAGTTAAGTCAAAGGTATAAAGTTGAGTTCATTCCTCAAAAGTTATTAGGGAACTAAGTATTCCCAAAGAAGTTTATAAATGTTTTCACATTTAGGATTACAGGAAACTGAGATTTCCAAAAGAGTTTGAGAAGTTTGAGTACTATCTCTTTTTAAGAAAACATGAGTTTTGCAAAAGAGTTTCTAAAACATGATTAGGATGACAAATCGAGTATGTCATCAATTTTTAAACAGTATGGTGTCTAGATATACCATCAATGTTTAAGCAGTATGAATATCCCGAATCATCAATGATCATATTAAAAATATGGTTTTGATTTGTTCATTTTAGAAGGAGTATTCAAGAGCCTTTGGGCTAAGTTTTGAGTAATTTTCTCAACTAACGAAAGATGTGTTTAAAACACTTATGAGCTAACCTATTTTAGGAATAGTCTTGAGCACCGAATTGGGACACGAGTTCGTATTAACTCAACTCTCTATAAGAACCATGTAGCCAACACGGGATTTAACGCGTCATACTTTTTAAATAATTATGTTAAGTTAAGCTACTGGATCCACTTAGTAAAGTTAGCTTCCTATATCACGACAAGGTATAGGATTGTCCTCGGGAAACATGAGGTAAAACGTTGTATCACTACTTAAGCATGTAGTGGTGGTTGTTGGTTAGAGAACTCCCACAGTAGAAATTGCATGGTTCCTCGAGGGGTTCTTCTTAGTATGGATGGGGGTATGGGACTTCATTCATGCGTTGTACAAGTAGACTTTGAGAGAAAGTATGGTATTTTCATGATATTATATATATATGATTTGTACGTCATGTTTTAAATAGATTTACAAGCTTTATATATTGCATGTGTCTTATTGGTTTATATCGAGTTCAGTTACTGATGAGTTGAACAGAGCCAAGGTAAGTTCTCTTTCGTATCCCTTTGAAGCTTAAGTTGTTGTTTAGCGGTCCAGCTCGCATACTCGTACATTCAATGTTCTGTTGCCAGTTAGCCTGCATCTTTTGATGATGCAGACACGGGTACCCAGGATCAGTATCCAGCACGTCGTTGATCCATCTGAGCACTCCAGAATCAGTGGTGAGCCTCCTTGCATTCCGGAGGACTCAATTATTTTGTTCTCTTAGTTTTGCTTTATTAGGATGTTGTGGGGTCTGTCCCAACATCCATCTCAGTATTTTAGAGGCTTTACAGAAAGTCAGCCAGTTAGTTTTGAGTCTCTCATCTATGTATATTTGTAAATATTCTATTTTGGGACTCGAGTTGACTTTTTGGCCAGATTTTATCAGTTAGGTTATTTTATAACCTTGCATTGCATTGAGTAATTCTGTTGAGTTAAGTTTCCACTGAGTTAAGAAAGTCAGGCCAAGGGTTCGCTTGGAGGCTAGCAATGGTCTTTAAGTGTCGTCCACGTCCAGGGTGTAGGCTCGGGGCTTGAAAAACTTGGTATCGGAGCACAGAGTTCAAGAGTCTTAGGGAGTCTATGAAGCTGTGTCTATAGAGTCCTAGTTATCGGTGTGAAGCTCACCACATCTATAATTGGGAGGCTACAACATTTTGGAAGATTTCCTACTTCTTTCATATTCATCTCCTGCGTTAGAGTTTATCTCTAAAAAGTTTCTTTCTAATTCATGCTTGCGCGTGTTTTAGAGGATCATGCTTCCACGAAGAGCAGTCAAAGTTCGTCCAGCTATAAAGATTGTTGAGAACAAGAGTTACCGAATGCCCTAGAAGTGCAACCCAAGAAGAGATAAGCTATGTTGATTTTCATGAAGCTATCCAAATGTTAAGTCAAGTAGCGACCTATCATGTTGGGGAAAGAGATAATCGACATGAAGTGGTTGATACTTCAAGGATCCGTGAACTCTTAAGGATGAACCCACCAAGCTTCACAGGTTCAAGTGTCACTGAGAATCCAGAGAACTTCATTGAGGAGCTTAAAAGGGTATTTGATGAGATGCAAGTTGCTGAGTCGGAGAGGGTGGAATTAGTTGCATACCAATTGAAGGGTGTCGCTAGAATCTGGTTTGACCAATTGCAAAAGAATAGGGCTGAGGATGCGCCAGTAGTGAGTTGGGTTGTGTTTGATAGTGCTCTCATGGGGCGTTTCTTTCCTCGTGAGTTTCGAGAGGCAAAGATCAAAGAGTTTCTCACCCTTAATCCGGAGTCTATGAGTGTTCATGAGTACAGTCTGAAGTTCACACAACTTTCCCGCTATGCTCCAGAGATAGTTGCTGACTTGAGGAGCAGGATAAGTTTATATGTTACTGGGTTGTCTCGTCAGTGAAGCAAGGAAGGAAAGGCAGCTATGATGATAGGAGATATTGACCTAGGAAGATTTATGACCCATTTACAACAAGTTGAAGAGGATAAGTTGAAGGATAGAGAAGAGTTTAACGATAAGAGGGCTAAGATTGTAGGGGTGAATTCAGGCAGTAAAAGAATGATGCTAATCAGTCATACCTCCCACCGAAACAGAAGGAACCTGCTCCACCATCTGCTAGTGCACCTGCACTTGAGAACAAAGATGGGTACAATAGAAATTCTTATATTTTCAGGGCTACACTTGCCTATCCTAATGGTAGTATGGTACCAAGGGGTAGTAAAGCTCCTGCATATGCTAAGTGTGGTAGGAACCACTCAGGTATTAGTCATGAGGGCTCTATTGGTTGTTTCACGTGTGGTTAGAGTGGACATTTCATGTGAGAGTGTCTTAAGAATAGGCAAAGTAGTGGAAAGTTGGGCAGTAGGGCCCAATCTGCTTCAGTTGTCCCACCAGACAAAATGACACCTAGAGGAGCTACTTCTAGTACCGGTGGAGGAGTGAACCGCCTCTATGCCATCACCAGTCATCATGAGTAAGATAACTCTCCAAATATTGTCACTGGTATGATTTGAGTCTTTGACTTTGTTGTTTCTGATTTGCTAGACCCAGGAGCAAGTTTATCTTTTGTAACTCCTTATGTTCCAAATAAGTTTAAGGTTTTCCTGAAAGACTTTGTGAACCCTTTTGTGTTTCTACACCTGTTGGGGAGTCTATTATAGCAGAAAGAGTCTATCGTGATTGTCCTGTTTTCATCAATCACAAGAGCACCATGGCTAATTTGGTTGAGTTAGACATGGTAGATTTCGATGTCATTCTAGGTACGGATTGGCTTCATGCTTGTTGTACATCGATAGATTGTAGAACTCGAGCAGTCAAGTTTCAATTTCCGAATGAGCCTGTTATAGAGTGGAGTTGTAGTTCAGCAGGTCCTAAGGGTCGTTTCATTTCATACCTTAGGGCGAGAAAGTTAGTTTCGAAGGGTTGTATCTATTACTTAGTCCGAGTTAATGACTCTAGTGTTGAGATACCGCATTTCCAGTCAGTTCCTATAGTAAGAGAGTTTCCATAAGTTTTTCCTAATGATCTACCTCGAATTTCTCCTGAGAGAGAAATAGATTTCGGCATAGACATCATTCCGGATATACTAGATATTTGTCCTATCACTTTTTCGCCTTATAGAATGGCATTAGCAGTGTTGAAAGAGTTGAAAGAGCAGTTCAAGGGATCTGTTAGATAAGTGTTTTATTTGACCAAGTTGACTCGGAAGAACAGCAAAATTTCAACGGTCTGAAGCTTGTGATGAAGACTTTGAGGAATGGAAAGAGGAGTTGACTACTGCCCAATTATGACAATTGGTTCTTCAGTACATACTGGGTATCTAAATCTAAGATGAATTTGAGAATAATAAGGACATGAGCTAGAGTTGGCTGCTATAGTTTTCGTTTTGAAGATATGGTGTCATTATTGTATGATGTTCATGTGGGTGTGTTCACTTAGAATGAGCTTAATCTCAAACAGAGAGAGAGTGGTTAAGGTACTCAAGGATGAGTACATGAGTTTTCTTTATCACCCTGGTAAGGCATGTGTTGTTGTTGATTCCTTAAGCAAGTTGTCTATGGGTAGCACAACCCATATTGAAGAAGGAAATATAGAGTTAGCAAAAGATGTTCACAGACTGGCACGCTTGGGAATCAGACTTTTAGATTCTGCAGAAGGAGGAATAAAAGTAGCTAGCGGGGCCGAGTCATCATTAGTGTCAGAAGTAGAAGGTGAGAAAGACCCAGACCCTATCTTGCTGGAATTTCAGGTAAAATCTACATAAGCAGTGATGGCTTTTGAACAAGGGGGAGATGGTGTTTTGAGGTATCAAGGTGGATTATGGGATTAGTTTCAAGGATAATTGAGATGATTACCTATCTTGCATGGAGTTGCTTACAACGATGGTTACCATTCTAGCATCCATATGGCTCGTTATGTGGCTCTTTTTGGGTGGAGATATAGATCTATTTTTGGATGTGTTGAAGTTAGTGAAACAGGGTTGATAGATCCAGAGTTAGTTCATCAAGCTATGGAGAAGGTCAAAGTGATTTAAGAAAGGTTGAAAATGGCACAGAGTCTTCAAATATCCTACACTGATGTTAAGAGAAGGGCGTTGGAGTTTGAAGTAGATGATTGGGTATACTTGAAGGTTTCACCCATGAAGGGGGTTATGAGGTTTGGTAAGAAGGGGAAACTTAGTCCCCTATATATTGGACCTTACCACATAGCAAAGAGAAATGGCAATGTTGCTTATGACTTGGAGTTACCACAGGAACTAGCAGCGGATCACCCAATATTTCATATCTCTATGTTGAAGAAGTGCATAGGCGATCCTTCATTGATCCTGCCAACTGAAAGTATTAGGATCAGGGATGACTTAACTTATGAGGAGGTTCCTGTTCAGATTTTAGATCGTCAAGTTCGTAGGTTGAGAACGAAAGATGTAGCCTCAGTCAAGGTCCTATGGAGGAACCAATTTGTTGAGGAAGCTACTTGGGAAGTCAGGACATGAAAAAGAGATACCCACATCTCTTTGAATCAAGAGAAAATGCAGACCAAGGTACTAATTTCCTTCTTAGTGCTCTTTAAATTGTAGTTAGCATGTCGTTGTTGTTATTGTTGTTTGCATGATTGCTTGTTGGGTGTTTGAGTTTGATGTTACACCCTTAGCTTTGTTAAGAGTAATCTCATTCGAGGACGAATGTTCCCAAGTGGGAGATATTGTAACATCCGGCAATTTGAAATAACTATGAAAAAGCTTGAAATCGAAAATAGTCAATTTTTGAATAAAATTCAAAATCTGGAAATTTGGTAGTGTGAGAAATCAGTGAATTTTGGCCAACTTTGAGCAGTAATAACTCCTAGCTCAGGATGATTTAAGAGTACTTCCAGTTATGATTTCGAAGCTTGTGGAATGATCTTTCCAATGCCACCGAGTTTGGTCGATGGGTGAGTTATGCCCTTTGAAAGTTGGGCAGTTGGCAGGGAATCCGTCTGGAAATTTTAAGGGCATTTTGGTCTTTTCCCTAGCTATTTCTTTTGGGGTTATATTGTTGTGTTAGGCTGATTTTTGGATCACTTTATCCCATTTTAAAAGAGTGAGAGTGAGGGTTTTGAGTGAAGAAGAGAAGAAGAAGAGAAGAAGAAGAGGAGAAAGAGGAGATCAAGCAAGTTTCCGTCAAGGATCGTCGTGGATATCGTCTGGGGTGATCCCTACTAGGTATGTGAGTTCTTAGTGTTGGGTTGATCCTTTCTCCCACACACCAAATTCATTTTTATTATTGTGAAAAGATTGGATATGTTGTTGAAGTTGTTGGGTTGTGTTGTTGGTGTTGTTGATTGTGTTGTTGAAGTCCCTTGTTGATTTGGGCATGTTTCCGGTTGTGTTTGGGTTGAAATCTATTTTATGTTGAGGGATTTATGATTCTAAACGTTTAGGGTTGGAAACCTTCGAGTTTAGGAGGTTTAGAGTTGGAGAAAGGAAACAGAAAAGTCGAAGTTGTCGGGGAAAAGGGGTGGCGCATCGCACCTTACAGAGCGCCTCAGCTGGCCTTCTGAGCTTCAATGGCTGGCGCTCTGCGCCTTGCAGAGCACTAAGGACGCCAAGTTCCCCCATTCTTTTCATACTTTCTCATGCATGTTCCTTGGTATTATACCTATGTTTCCTAGTTGTTTCCAACACTCCAAGGTACTTCTAAATGTCAAGAACTCATTCAAATACGTGTGATCATACACCTTGAATACATAATCCAATTCAAGGCGAGTTAGTATCAAGTTAAGGTGAAGTTAGAGTCAAGTCAAGCAAAGTTAAGAAGTCAGTGCTAGCAAGTCTCTAAAGCTTTTCAAGAGTCTTTATTGAACGTTTTAACTTCATTTTAAGACTCAAGTTTCAAGTCGAGTAAAGAGTATAGAATTCAAGACAAGTGAAGTTAGAAGTCCAGCTTAGAAGTTAAGTTAGTCAAAGCAAGTCTTTAAGGTTTTCCAAGAATATTCATTGAACGTTATAATTTCTTTTTAAGGCTCAAGTTCCAAGTTAAGTATAGAGTTTCAAGTCAAACAAAGACTATAGAGTTTCAAGCTAAGTAAAGAGTATCGAGTTTCACGTTAAGTCAAGGGTATAAAGTTGAGTTCATTCCACAAAAGTTATTAGGGAACTAAGTATTCCCAAAGAAGTTTATAAATGTTTTCACATTTACGATGAGAGGAAACTGATATTTCCAAAATAGTTTTGAGAAGTTTAAGTACTATCTCTTTTTAAGAAAACATCAGTTTTGCGAAAGAGTGTCTAAAACATGATTAGTATGACAAATCGAGTATGTCATCAATGTTTAAATAGTATTGTCTCTAGATATACCATAAATGTTTAAGCAGTATGAATATCCCGAGTCATTAATGATCATATAATAAATATGGTTTTGATTTGTTCTTTTTAGAAAGAGTTTTCAAGAGCCTCTGTGCTAAGTTTTGAGTAATTATCTTAACTAAAGAAAGATGTGTTTAAAACACTTATGAGCTAAAGTATTTTTGGGAGTAGTCTTGAGCAACAAATTGGGGACACGAGTTCATATTAACTCAAATCTCCATAAGAACCATGTAGCCAACATGGGATTTAACGGGTCGTACTTTTTAGATGATCACGTAAAGTTAAGCTGGTGGATCCACTTAGTAAAGTTAGCTTCATATATCACGGCAAGGTATAGGATGGTCCTTGGGCAACGTGAGGTAACATGTTGTATCACTACTTAAGCATGTAGTGGTGGCTGATGGTTAGAGAACTCCCACAGTAGAAATTGCATGGTTCCTCAAGGGTTTCTGCTTAGTATGGATGGGAGTATGGGACTTCATTCATGCATTGCACAAGTAGACTTTGAGAGGAAGTATGGTATTTTCATGATATTATATAAATATGATTTTTACGTCATGTTTTAAATAGATTTACAAGCTTTATATATTGCATGTGTCTTATTTCTTTATATCGAGTTCAGTTACTTATGAGTTGAACAGAGCCAAGGTAAGTTCTCTTTCGTATCCCTTTCAAGCTTAAGTTGTTGTTTAGCGGTCCAGCTCGCGTACTCGTACATTCAATGTACTGATGTCAGTTGGCCTGCATCTTTTGATGATGCAGACACAGGTGCCCAGGATCAGCATCCATCACATCATTGATCCAATTGAGCACTCCAGAATCATTAGTGAGTCTCATTGCATTCCGGAGGACTCAATTATTTTGTTCTCTTTGTTTTGCTTTATTAGGATGTTGTGGGGTTTGTCCCAACATCTATCTCAGTATTTTAGAGGCTTCATAGACAGTCAGCCAGTTAGTTTTGAGTCTCTCATCTATGTATATATGTAAATATTCTATTTTAGGACTCGAGTTACCTTTTTGGCCAAATTTTATCAGTTAGATTATTTTATAACCTTGCATTGCATTGAGTAATTATGTTGAGTTAGGTTCCCACTAAGTTAAGAAAGCCAGGCCAAGGGTTCGCTTGGGGGCCAGCAATAGTCTTCGAGTGCCGGCAACGTCCAGGGTGTAGGCTCGGGGCGTGACAGTATTCACCTAGAAAGAGTTTTCATAGAAGGTGGCTTGAGTTTCTTAAAGATTATTAGATGAGCGTGCATTACCATCAGGATAAGGCGAATGTAGTAGAAGATGTTGTTAGCAGATTATTTATGGGTAGTGTAGCACATGTTGATAAAGAAAGAAAATATCTAGCAAAGGATGTTCACGGATTTGCTCGCCTATGAGTTCATCTTATGAGCATATCAGATGGTGGTGTAATGGTTCAGAATGTGGCAAAATCTTCTTTGGTAGTAGAGATTAAGGAAAAGAAAGACAGTGATCCAATCTTGCTTGAATTTAAGGGTGCAGTTCACAATCAGAGAGTGGAGGTTTTCTCCCAAGGGGGAGATGGTGTGTTTCGCTACCTGGGTCGATTATCTGTTCCTAATGTGGGCGATTTGAGACAGCATATCCTTGCAGAGGCCCATAACTCCAGATATTCTATCCATACAAGCGCCACTAAGATGTACCGCGATCTGCGGGAAGTCTATCGGTGGAATGGTATGAAAAGATATATAACAAACTTTGTGGCTAAGTGCCCCAATTGCCAGCAAGTCAAGGTAGAACATCAGAAGCCAGTAGGCATGACTCAAGAGATTGACATTCCTACTTGGAAGTGGGAAGTGATCAACATGGACTTCATTATAGGTTTACCTCGTACTCCCAAACAACATGACTCCATTTGAGTAATTGTTGATAGGGTTACTAAGTCTTCTCGCTTTTTGGCGATCAAGAGTATAGATTTGGCGGAGGATTACACCAAGCTTTACATTAATGAGATTGTGATGTTGTATGGGGTTCCTTTGTCTATCATTTCAGATAGAGGTCCTCAGTTTAGCTCCCATTTCTGGAAGTCATTTCAGAAGGGTCTTGGTACTCAGGTTAACCTTAGCACAACCTTTCATCCACAGACGGATGGTCAGGTAGAGCGTATCATTCAGACCTTAGAGGACATGTTTAGAGCTTGTGGGGAACTAAAAATAGCCCAAAGGAGATAGAAATAGGGAGTTCATAAATTTTAGTTTAGAGAGTGAGAGATTTTATGAAGCTCTTGGTGAGAGAGAAATACTTTACTTTGTGAAGAACACTTTCTAGTTTTTTGGGTTTTTTTCAACTTTGCTCTTGAATTTGACAAATTGAAGTTGAATCCAGAGTGAGTTTGTTTGTAATTGCCTAATTTCATTATACGCATGGCTTCTTTCATAGAAGGTATAATTTCTTTACTTTTTGTGATGATGGATAGCTAAAACCCTAAGATCTAGGGGTGCACTTATGGGCTTGTGTGTTGATTTAATGTATTAAGTATTGTGTTATGCTCTGTTTTACTGATGTTCATACATGCATTTGGGCTAATTAGCATGGGATTAACTTATGGGTTAAGGTTGCTAACTTAATTTCTACTTCTGAACTACGATCAATGCTCAAAAGAGATTGATTGGGGAGGGTAATTAGATTGATAATAGCAATTTAGGTTTCATGTCTGTAACTTTCTTGAAAATACAGGTTATGGGTCAAATCTATTTGCCCTATTTCTTCATCGAAAGAGAGAATATAGTAAGGTATTGAGTTGTTTAGATTGACATATAGATGAGACTGGGAGGAGATTCTATGCAAGGATGCTATGAGATCAAAAGAAGATTAGTGTCATTTAAGATGACCTAACCTCTTCATAAATGTGCATCACGATAGAGAAGCACAATTACCCTATGCGACATTGATTTTCAATCCCCGCACCCCTAGATTGCTTGTTACTTCATGAATTTCTCGTAATTTTTAGTTCAATTGTGACAATTGATAACCAAATATTTCTATTAAATTAGTGGAATCATCCACCCACTTGTCTCTACTACTACAATTGAATAATTTTACAATCTAAATTTCTTGATAAAATTCTCTACGATATACCATTCCCTATGGATTCTACCCCGACTCTTCGTTGGGTATTTTTTATTGACAATGACTCAAACCATTCTTCTTTGTGAGTAAGATTTTACCAAGAAATTTAGATTTTCTTAAGTGTAAGGTCACTAGATGTAACACCTTGAGTTCCAAAAAGAACTAAAGAGAGTTCATTCGAGTCATTCCTAAGTTCTTCTAAGTTTTGGGTCAATTTCAAACAACTATAACTTTTAGCACATGATGAGTTAGGAGACCCATAAGGTATCAAATGAAAGGTCTCTGAGTCCTCTCTCCAACGCCACCAAATTTGCTAAATTTTTAGCTCAGATAAGGGAGATATGACTATTTGAGTGCAGCTCTCTAGATAGGGTCTTTCCACCCAAACTAAGGAGGGGTATTTTAGTCTTTTCCTTACCCCCACTTAGTATAAATGCAAATTACACCCAATTAAGGGTCTAAACTGATTAGTATCAGTTTCATTCATCCCCCAGGTGTTTAGGGTTTTAGAGAGAAGATTCAAGAGGAGAAAAAGTTCAAAGTTTCAAGCATTTGTTCAAAAATTCAAGATTTCGCCAAGAACCTAGTTCTTTGAGGTATGTAAGCTTCCATAGTGTTGGGTTTGTTCACCCACATGCCAATCATGAGTTTCTTTTACGAATTTCATCCATGAGATTGAATATATTGATAATCATGTTGAGTTCTTGAGGTTTGTGCTTCGTTCTTTGATAATTAAGTTCTTGTTGAGTTCTTGAGTTGAGAGTTGTGAATGAGTGTTGTTCTTGGTGTAGAATTCACTGAATTATGTTGGTTTTAAGGATCCAAAAGAGTTTGAGGTAAATCGTTCGATTCCAGATGAGTTAGGGCACGAATTTGAGCAAGAAAAATCATTGGTTTTCTAGGTAGGGGCTTGGAGCACCACGCCACTCAGTGCGCCCCAACTAGTGGTCTGTAGGATAGGGTCTGACACCCTGTGCCACTCAATGCGCCAGGGTTGCCAGGTCCCCTACCCTTCCTCCCTTCTTTCCACGTGTGTCCCCTCAAATTGTACCTATGTTTTCTACTTGATATTCACAATTAAAATCTTCATCTAATCCTTGAGAGATCATGCCTATCCAATTTATAACTCTTGAATTCATAATTCAAATTCAAGAAAGAGTCCAGAGTAGAGTTCAAGAAAGTCTGTGAGTTAAATTGTAAATCCTTTGAGATCAACTATCGATTTGAGCTAAGTTTGAGGAAGTAAGTATGAGATTGAAAAGAGTTGTACCCATGAGTTCTATATTTTCATTGAGACCCTTGAGTCAAGTTGTTCATGTCCATAATTCCGCATGAATTCCATAAATTGAGTATCTTTGAGAGGAGTAGTATCTCCGAGTTCTAAGTTCTTGAGTATTAAGTTTCTACCCTTTTTGAAACTATATTCCATAATTATGGATTACCAGATGTTATACATGGAGGTCCTTGAGTGGAGTCGGTCATGCCCATAATTTTGCATGGACCCTATGAGTCGACCAATTCTTGAGATGAGTAGTATCATTGAGTCCTTGAGTTCAGGAGTTGTTGAGTTCCAAGTATCGATTTCTATATATGGTTATTGAAAACCTTGAATTGAGTTATTCACGTCTATAATTTGGCATAAACCATATTTTGAGAAGTCTTTTACAATATTTATAATTTGTTTTAAGACTTGAGTACTTGACTTTGAGGATGAGTAAAGTTGAGTTCATATTTTAAATGATATATGGGAACTAAGTATTCCCAAGAGTAAATGTTTTTACACTTAAGATGAGATGAAACACCGATTTCCAAAAGAGTTCATGAGGAGTTTTGAGTACTATCTCTTTTAAGAGAAACCTTTTGAGTAATACTCTCAAAGTTGAGGATGAGGAAATGTTTTTTTTAAAACATATAGGCTAATTTATATTTTGGGAGTAGTACTGAGCACTGATATGAGGGAGAGTTTAAACAACTCACAGCCCTCATAAACCATGTAGCAGACGTGGGTAGAAAGGGTCATACTTTTTAGATGATTCCTTGTTGCTTTTTAAGCATAGACTAGTGGATCCACTTAGTTGAAAAGTTATATACCCCAGCAAGGTATAGGACAGTTCTTGCAGCGTGGGCGAGACGTTGTCTCATCACATAGCTCATAGTGATGGTTGTCGGTTAGAGAATCTCCCAAATAAGAATTATTATTGTATTTTTACATACAACTGAGTTGCTATCTATTGTTCTGCAGCTTTCTACATATTGCATCTTTTATTGTTGCTTTATCATTGAGTATCCAAAGTTGAGTATCTTACTATAGAGTTGAGCCCTATTTCTCTTAGTTGAGTTGAACTATGTTTCATCGAGTTGAGTATATTATTATTGAGTTGAGCCCTATTTCTTTGAGTTGAGTTGAACTATGTTTCACTGAGTTGATTATCTTATTATTAAGTTGAGCCCTATTTTCTCTGAGTTGGGCTAAACTATGTTGAGTTGAGTTGAATTGAGTGAGTTGAGAAGAGGTAAGTATGTTTCTTTTCCATCAGTTCAAGCTTATGTTAATGCTATAGAATTCCCCTTACATACTCGTACATTCCATGTACTGACGCCATTTGACCTGCATCTTTTATGATGTAGATACAAGGTCATCAAGAGAAGCTTCGTTGATACCACTTGAAGTTCCAGTAAGCTTTGGTGAGCCTTCTTATATTTCGGAGGACTTTACCTTTTTCTTACGGTTATTAGTTTTGAGATGTCATGGGTCTTGTCCTGATATCCTTCTATAATAGTAAAGGTTTCATAGATAGACAAAGTTGAGTAGTTTTCCGTATGTATCTTCTTTGAGTTGTTTTTACAAATTTTGAGTTATCTATTGATTATTGTTTAGATTATTTCAAAGTTGAGTATTTGAGTTATTGAATTTAATTTAGTTTTAAGCTTTTGTATGCTTGAGTTAGTCTTCTGCTTATAGTCAGCTAGGATAAGGGTTCTCTTGGGACAAGCAATGGTTCTTGAGTGCCGGCCACGTCCAGGGTGTAGACTCGAGTTGTGGCAGTTCTCCCTTCTAATTGGTTTTAAAGAGGACATTTGAGATATCCTCTTTAAAGCCAATTAAAAGGGATAGTTGAACGTTATCAAACATGGCGCCGCTGTCGGGGAGTGGTGGTTGAGAATTTTATTTGAGAAATTAGTTTGTAAAGTTTGTTTAGTTGTAGTATATTGTTGTTTTGTGTTGTTGTTGGCTGATTTTCAAGTCTAATACAATAAGTGACCATGGTAGTAACAACGATAGTCACTATGGTGAAAACGATAACAAGGGTGATTTGAATGATATGCATGTGAATATTGTTTGACCACGGGAGCCATCTAGATACCTCCTACAATCGAGAGGGTTGTATTTCATGTAATCGAAACAATGCTACAATTGCTCCAACTAAGGGGAATGTTTAGGGGTTTAGCTCATGAAGATTCCTATGAACACCTTAGGAATTTTATGGAGTTTTGTTGATCATTTGTCTTCAAGAACATATCTCAAGAGTTTGTGAGATTGAGGTTATTCGTTCTCTTTGATGGGCGAAGGTTCAAGATGATTGGCGAAATTGTCAAATGACTATCACTTCTTGGGAGTAGTTGACTGATACTTTCTTGGATAATTTCTTTCCCCCTTCAAAGATGGTGAACCTTAGAACCAAAATCCAAAATTTCAAGCGCATTGGAGGTGAACCTCTATATGAAACTTAGTTGTGGTTTAAGAAACTACTTTTGCAATGTCCAACACATGGTATTCCAAATGATTTGTTGCTGCAACACTTTTGTTGTACCCTTTATTCAGTCAACAAAGGTATGTTGATCAATTACTCCAAGGAGGATTAATGAGACAATCATATGATGTAGTTGATTTGTTGCTAGATGACATGACCAAAGTTAACCGAGAATGGTATTGATGAGTCATGAATTTCCACTCATTTAAGGCTCTTTTCTTAGTTATTTTGGCTTGATTTGGTTTAGAATTGATGCTTTTAATGTGGATTTCTTCATATTTATAGGAAAATGAAATGGAGAATAAATTTAGAAGATCCTTGAAGAAACCAAGTGGAATTTGAGCAAAAAGGGGTCAAATTGAAAGAAAGTACTGGCAGAGAATTACTCATCGCGACCGCGTGATGAAGAGCTCGTGATAGATTTGCACAAGTTATTTGAATCGGGTGAGTGTGTGGTCAAGGGTCGTGACCGCGTGACCTAGCGACACTTCTCATCACAATCGTGTGAGCTAGTTGTCGCGATCGTGAAGGGTAAACTGCCTGGCACCTGGACAGATTGAGAATTTCACTAAATCTATTCCCAAGCCCTTTTTACACAGAGGACCAGTCATTGCTCACTGAAGCAACATTCCATATCAGATTATAGAAGTCTTCTTCATCTCTTAGCTTAACTTTTGAAGGCTAATTTGTAGATTTTGAGTAGGGGTTGAGACATTGAAGGCAAGTTTCCTCACATTTCATTTATGGATTTGGAGATTGTGTTCTATCTTAGTGAATATCTTTTACCTTTTTTCATATTATTGTTCTTAATTTCTAGAAATATGGGTATAATTACTTGTATCAAATTAGGGCTTTTGTGCTAGAAATAGACAAAGCTATTTGGGTATTTGATTTATTGCTCTATTGCTTTTGTAATTCTTTGTTTCCATGCTTGATTTTATGAAAAAGGTACAATCTAGTTTTCATGTGTGAATTTATGGGTTGAGAGTGAATGCTCAACCTTAGCTTCCAATCTTCGTGGGTTGCTTCAAAATAGAACTCGTGAAGTGGAGAATTATATTGATAATTGCATTTAAACTTTAAATCTTGAATTTGAGACCGAAAGGAGAAAGTTTAGAGTTTCATTGTTGAGTGCACGGCTTCCTCGAAAGAGAGGTCTAAGTTAAGGTAGTGGATTATTTTGTATTGATGTGATTGAGACCGAAAGGAAATATCACAATATAGATTCTTTGAGATCGAAAGATAATTAGTGTAATTAAAAATGACCTAGCCTACCTATTATTGATTGATCTTGGATTGAATTGCAATGGATCGTTGAGTGTTAATTGAATCTCAAGTTTTCTCAATTCCCATGCATCCATTGCTTGATATTGTCTTTACCCCCATTAGAAGTGTAATTATAAAAATTGCCTTCTATTCGATATTTTTGTATCATGTATGTGTAGATTCAAACTAGTATCTAGTTAGCGTTTATCTTTTCAATTGTCGTTATATTGTTCCTTGTGGGCTTCGACCCTGATTCTTAGTTGGGTATTTTTTTTTATTGACAATGACCGCTCACTCTTTTATTTAGTTTTGAGGAGTGATTTGAGTGTTATCAGAAATGACGTCACTGCCAGAGAACAATTAGGCGTATTAAATTGATTTAGGATTTCTAGTTTACTTGCTTCTATCTAGATTGTGAATAGTTTTCTTTATTTTCTTTTGTTTTGTTTCTATGCCTTTTTGTGATCATTACATATTTATGAGTGGTATGCCCTCCACTGGCCCATGGCTTTTTGGTGAATCATATATACTAGGTCAATTGAGGTATAGGGTCGTGGATGAAAAACTCAATTGGGGCTAGAAAACCCTATTAGTCCTCTCTTAAGAAATGGAAAGGTTTCGAAAAAGGCACCTAGCTTGGTGTTATGGCATGGTCGATCTTGAGTTTGGACTTACTACTCTTAGGGCTAAGGTGAGAGAAATCGTGAGGGTGAAAACTCTTCATTATCCAATGGTCAAAAAGAGCGAAGAAGGATCTCACAACTTGCACCTTGCTTGGTGTGATGAGACGGTCCAATTCATGTTCAAATTTGAAAGGTTTTAAACCAAGACAAGCAAAGAGGTGGAGGTAGATATAGAAGATATCTTGTGCTTGTGCAACTAACCCAAAGCTATAACAATCCAAGAAGCCGGAATAACTAGCATGATACTAGAGTTGCAAGAAAAAGCATAAAAGATCATATATGGCAACTCTAGTTCAAGTGAAAATGAGAGTGTCACTCATTTGAAGGCAAAAAATTATGAAGTTCAATGCTCACATGGCCTAGTGACCCTTTCACCTTTGCCCGACGATCCAACACTAAAGCATGATTCAAAGTCAGGTAAGAAGTTCAAGTCTTCAAAGTGGAGAGATCGGGTGAAAAGCTTGATGCTCTCTAGCACTCCCCATGCTCTTCGGAGTAAAATTGATCTTAAGTTGGGGAGACAGTTGTCACGCCCCGAGAGTAACCCCTAGACGTGACCATCGTACTTGACATGAAGGAATCATATACAAGCCTCATAGCAATCATGAACACTAAAGTATAGGAAAATAGAGCGGAATTTAAAACTTTTCTTTACAATCGAAGTCTCTTTATAAAATGAAAGAATATATATGACGCTATGTCTCAAAACAATCTATTTAACTTGGAATAAAACTTTTTAATACAAACATAGGGACACGGCCCTTACAAAAGTCTAAAAACATAAAAGTAAAGACAATAAAAGACATGTGGTTGAGCCCTAGAATACAATGAGGACTCACCAATCTTCTTCTTCTTGATCTCCTATGAACCTAGCCACGAGGATTGAATCCAATATCTCCAAAGCCTACACTTGGTGAAAATGTAGAAAGAAGGGGTTGGCACAAAAACTACTAAGTATGGAAGCCATGCACAAAACCATTAAAGCATGCATGAAAAGGGACATTTCATTTGAAATCATCCTATATGCAATTTTTGAAGATCATCTTTGAAATAGTTGGAGAATACAACCAATAAGGCAACTCACATACATTTCATTATAACATGAGAGATATCATTATAATAACAAGCATAGTATCCAACATCAATATAATACAAATCCCAATATTCACAATACATAGCCTCCAATCATAAGGTAATACAAGTCAAATACCAATATAATCTCATCATTAAGTAATCATCACGTAAGCAACCCCTAAGAAACACTTGTGTAATGTATGGTACCTAACATGCATTTACAAGGTACAACACAAGCCAATATCACATTCATACACATTTCATGGTAAAGCCATTACCTTGGTAACCCCTAAGGAACACTTGTGCAATGTGTGGTTGGCATCCCATAATACCAACCCTACTAAGTAGTCCTTTGAAGCTACCTTAGTCATGCACTTCATCTTTAGACTTCATTATAATCAATAGTCACAAATAAGGAAATAGTCATGTACATTACTTGAATTATAAGGAAAGTCATTCATAACAACTATCCATTCAATATACATGCATGCATTCAAATCTCATCATAATGCAAAGGAACCATCCCATGAAATCCTACTAAGTCTACTTGTGCAATGTAAGAGTGAAGTCCCATACCCCTACTCATACTAAGTAAAGCTCATTAAGAAGTCATAGTATAGTTCATGTTTCATTCATTATCTTCATTATATAGGGAAAATAACATTAACCGACATAGACCATGTGAACTACATGGAATCTGGTGTTCTACCCCCACACCGAAAAGAGGGTGTCCAACTTGCCTAAGGTAGAACTATCATTATAGCTTTTAGGTGGATCCACTAGCTAAAGACCTAGGTGGGCACATAGTTATAGGATAAGGAGATTGCTACTAGAAACCCGGACTTTCTAACGTAAAAGGTTTCCATCTCATGAGATAACATGTTTTGGGAACCCGGACTAACTAGCGTAAAAGGAACCCATTGGGAAGCCGGACTTTCTAGCGTAAAAGCTTCCATGTCATTTTCATATCCGCTCGGTGCTAAGCCTATTTCCCTTTAAAAGTCATTAAGCATTTGCTTAGGTTCATGTTCAATAGAGAATGCACTAGGCACTCAAACCAACATTCATCATAATAGCTCAAAGATTCATTAAGTGAGAATGTCCTTTCACTTTAGAACCATCAACAAGTGAGTAAGCCTTTCACATTATCATTCATAGTGTTTCATGAGAATTAGCCTTTCAATCAACACAATAACATCCTCATCATCCAAGACAAGTTATACATTTCATGCATAATAATGTGTAAAGGTGCATATGAGAACTATCCTTTCAATTAACACTATTCATACATCATAATGATGTGTATACATGGAGTGTGTGTGTGTGTAATTGTTCTTGCAATAACACAATCATCAACATTATCATCATAGACACTTCATTCATAATTAAGTGTAAGGGTAAGGGAAGAATGGCCTTTTCAATAATACCACAATATACACAATATTCATAGGACTTTCAACTTCTAAGTAATTCATGAGTTCACACACAATCTTGTCAGCATGCACAAACCTTCACAATAAGCCCTTCAAGAGCTATGGAACAACTCATCCCAAACATATCGCAATAACACATTAGATAAAGGAATACCATGATCCCATAACTCATCAATACCTTAATCACCTCATGATTTGGCACTTTATACTTCAAGTATTCATCAACATGCACATAATATCATGATCAAGTCAATCCATGTTTAGAAGAATTACCCTAAACCAATTCAAGTCTAGGTGATCTAGTCTAAGGCATTACATGAAGAAATTCATCATTATTGGAGGATCACTTTTAAACCCTCAACTAGCCTCTTTCATGGAACAACCCTAGACAATATAAATTCACCTTAGAAATCTTAGGTTAATCAAGTATACATGTAAAATCACACTTAGATCATGCAATTACATCATATTTAACTCACATTCAATCAATTGGACCAACTTGCAAGACCGTCACATAATGTAAAGAAGAATCATAGCTAGGGTTGGGGAAAACTCGTGGATTCTTCAGAATTCAAGTTAAAATCATCTAAAATCAGTAGTATCATCAATAACAAACATAATTCAACCTTTAAGAACAACTTTGAAAGGAATCCATGGGGTTGAGTTGAAACCCTAGCTAAATGGGTTTTCTAGAATTGGGTTAAAAACTTTAGAAAGGGCTCATTGGGTGATAGCTTCGCAAGGATGAATAAATCCCATACCTTATGTGTAGAATCCTTCCAAATTCGTAGTGAAAAGCTCCTTCCTTCAAGCTTTCCTTTATCTCTTTCTTTGTTCTTCAATGGGGGTTCTAGAGAGAAGATTTTGGGAGGCAAGAGTAGTTGGGTTTTGATTTGGGGTCTTGGGTTATAATGAGTTAATGAAGTGTTTAATGAATTAAAATAGTTTATATATATATATATATATATATATATATATATATATATATGTATAATTACTATATTAAACAACTCCTACTCAAAACAATTAATAAAAGAATTACCTAAACTACCCACCCTTTGGTCGACTCTTATTCACGAGACCCCCATCCACGGACCGGGGATAGGACCACGCCCCGTACTGTGGAGTCGTGGTTTGGGTATGCAACTGCTTCATGGTGGCCTTAATCTACGGAGCAGGTCCACGAGCCGTAGATCAATCTACTGGCCGTGGATTGCATCCGTGGTTCACAAGTTTCTGCCAACTTGTGTGAACTTAGGCAGCCTTGGGGGTTAGACTTTAGGGTCCTCCCCAAGGGCCCTTGGTTGGTCTTTGGGGGGGTTGTACCTTGACGTTTAACCCCTAGACACCCCACCCTAATCTCGGGAAGTCCATATACAACCTAAAACCAAACATCAAACTCAAACGCTCACACGTTAGTCTCTAGTTTCACCTATTAGTTTCCATTAGACTCTAGCTTGGTCTTACTAGATTTCTGGGTTGTTACATTATCTCCCCCTTAGGAACATTCATCCTCTAATGACACTTGAAACACTTTTTGGAATTAAAGACTCAAGAATAGTAGCCCCAAACATGCATGAAACATCACAATAATGCACAACTCAAAATACATTATTCTTAATGTGCACTTGTTCAAACGAGGTAACATCAACCAATTCAACATGTTCAACGTTGTACAAGGAAGTATGAACTATATCTAAACAACCTAGTTATGCATGAGATCATCATCACTTGTCATGTTCGAGGAGGAACTACGATCTCCTAACTAAAACATGTCCATTCATTATTCTCATGAAGTACAATAAGAAACTCTTACTCAAAGCACCACCACATGAGTGAAACAATTCACATAAACTCATTTTCTTTCAAACAAGTTTTCATTAATATGCATTATATAAAGAAGTCATGGCAACATATAAGCACATAACCACAATATTAGCTAGGCATACCATCTCCCCCTTAGGAGTGAGCCTATACCATCACTTCTAAACATCATTACTCACAAAATCATAGGAATAATTACATTTTCTCATCAAAAGCAAGCTCAACACAATCAACATGGAGCCCAAGTGCCATCTCATCAAAAACACAACAAAGCATGTTCATCACACAATCTCATGAAGTCAAATATGTCATCACTATGCTAAAATGCACAACAACATGAGGAACATGTAAGTCATGAAAAATCCATTTTATACAAAGTAAGAATCCTTCAAAAACATCCAAAATATAAGGAGATCATGGAAATTTCTAAAACATTCATGACTCCTAAACACAAAACATGCCCCAAAAAGGAACTCCTTGGTCTCAAGCTAGAATAGGAATAGAAGAAAAAATGAGGACATCGGGACTCTCAATCAATGTTGCTATTCAAGCACATGATCTCCCCCTTGGGAGTAAGCCCCTTTTTACAAAAACCTCAGATACTACTCCTTTCAACAAACTCAAGGCATTATCAAGACTCATAATAACCTTATCGGGCTCTAAAACTAATAGAGGTCTAATAATCATGAATCCAAATCCTACCAAGGTTAACAAAAGTAACTCTATGGGACAAGGAAATTATAGGACAAACATAACATTCAAGACTCCAAAATCAAGAAATGAGTCAAGGAGAACTTATCATCTAGGGCTAGAGGAGAAATAGAAGGGGACATAAAGATATTGGGACATCTCATTGGCCCTTGGCCTCCCAATTAAGCACCTTCAACTAACACCCTTACTAAAATACCATTCCTCAACATTTTCATGGAAGCATATTCTTACTCTTCTATTTCATAACTTGCTAGTCTAAGATCCCAATTAGTACTTCTAAGTTAGAAAGGTACTCATCTAAGCACTCTTGCTCACAAGCCACCTTACCAACACCACTCAAAGTCTCACATGAGCCTACCAAACTAGGACTAAACTTCTCAAACTCACTACACTCTTTAAGGTGAGAATATCAAGAGAGCCTAACTCATGACCATCAAGGACACTCGATGACCTTTCCATCTAAGCATATTATCCCTCACTTGGGGTAAGCCTATACAAACTCTTTACAACATCACCTCTTCACACAATATGATTCTAAACAATGGAGGATTACACTTCTATCCTCTTTTGAAGGAGTCTACTCACTCAACATCTCTAGGCACTACTATTCTATAAAAAAAATCCAACACATCATAAAACTTATTATGGCTAAGTTGGGTTATACCAACAACCACATATGGACATAATTAAACCATGAATACTAAGGACAATAAAAAGTTCATCATATCCAATCAATCAAGTCACAAAAGACAAGTATTATTGGAATAGAGGTAAGCATAAAACACATACCGGTAGCTACCTTAGGAGGACACTCTTGTTCACGTCTAGCTTGAAGAGCATCGGCCCTAATTTTCTTCATCTCTCTTCCTCTAGCCGAAAGCATCGGGTAATCTCTTATTTTGTGGTCACTCCCACCACAACCATAGCAATCTTTTGTGCCGTCTAGACACTTACCATCATGTTTCTTTCCACACCTAGCACAAGTAGGCCTAATGACATAAGATCCACTACCACTCACTCCTTGAGATTTTGGGGTAGATACCTTCTCTCTTGGTTTAACCTTAGGGAAAACTTAGAAGAACTTTGTCCATGAAACCTTTATCTCTTTCAATTCTACTAAGGTTGGATCAAGACAATTCTAGACCATTTCATCCCTTATCATCACCTTTGGTGGGATCTACCAACCAACCATGTCCATGTATTATCTAAGCACCCTACTCAAAATGACCATACTTAAGATCAATCTTAAAAGACAACTAACTCTTTGAAGTTGGTCAACACCTACACTTTTTTTCCTTACCTCAACAAGGTGGTACAAGCAACCTCAAATTCTACATTAAGACACAACATAACCCAAACTTATGGCATAGAATTTCCCCTTTTTCGGTCTTGGATAGGCTCATTCGGGAACTAACAATTTGGCTATATGATACGCTCAAATTACACCTCGCTAAAGAAGCATAAGCGATCATTATCAA
The DNA here is from genome assembly GCF_019186545.1 of Solanum stenotomum. Lineage (NCBI taxonomy): Eukaryota > Viridiplantae > Streptophyta > Magnoliopsida > Solanales > Solanaceae > Solanum > Solanum stenotomum. The sequence goes on from NC_064287.1 coordinate 35,333,637, forward strand.
GTAAAGAACCCAACTTGTAGGTTGGGGTCTATCCCAAGGGGAAAATGGTTTAGACTTTACTTTAACCAACAATTATATTCGTTTAGTCAAATTACTTCCAGAAACAAGTAATAAAAAATAGGGGGGGATTTGTGAAACAATTTGTAAGAATTCAGTAAGTAATCAGTATACAAAAGCCAATTCGGTTGTTACCAAGATGAGAGAATTTACTAGGGTATATGTGTTCCCCACAAGCTCTTAACGCAGTAATCCTAGTAATAGCAATCATTTCCTAGTGTACTATATGCAAAGTGATAGGTTAGGTATCTCTAAATCCTTGGTCAGGCATCTAGAGAATTTCACCCTGCACCTTGGTCCAGCTACATGTGTATAATTTACTAACCCTCACCTTTACCTCATATTAGACATCACATCGATGTTTGACTTAGTTATTACTTCGCACCAATAGACACTAGCCTATTAGATAGTATTATACTAAATCTATGTTGATAATTCTTTTCTTGTTGATTACCTCCTTAGTCCGGTAAGTAGCAACAAGGCGAGTTCTAACGCGTGCACTCGTTGAAAAGACTTCTAAACGAAAGAATTATCAATGCATGCAACAACACTATTCAAGAATTGCTTAGTTACTATTCATACTTTGTTAATCGCTCATGGTTCCCACAACCCTAGTTGTGGAGTTTAGTTACCCATAATCATATGAGCACAATTCATTGTTTTAGATGAAAGAATTATGAACTTACGTAAAAAGAATAATAAACCCAAAAATTCAACTTGAATTGCAACACCCAAATCTTCAAAACAAACTTAGGAAATTCGAAATTGCTAAAGTTGCAAGTTAATCTCCCAAATCAAGAACTAGAATAAAAGTAATAAAGTCTAACCCCCAAAAACGAGGTTTGTATTCCCTATTTATAGAAAACAAGTCCTAAATTAAAAGGGAAACAAAAAAAGGAAAGTTTGTTCAGGCACACATCTTCATTCCACGAGACTAACTCACGGACCGTCAATGGATCTACGGTCCGTGAGTCCCTTCCGTCAGCCAGGACATAGAAAATATTTCAGCTTCCCAAAAACCAGCTTCTCTGAAGCAAATGACGGAACTCCAGTACGCACCGTATCCCTCCTCGTAGCTCCATACTTAGAATCTTCAAACATCAGGTACTGGAACCCTCGCAGTATCATTTTACGGATAAGCAGTACGGTCCGTATATCAATCTACGAACCGTCAATGGCCACCGTGGTTCCACACTTAGTCAGATTTCCCTGAGTTGAATTCCATGCCTTGCTTGCTGATCTACGGTCACCATCTACGGAGCGTCAATGGACCTATGGTCCATAGATCACCTCCGTAGATGCCTTCTTCTGCATTTCTTTCAGATGTCTCTTTACTTCCGCGCCCAAACATCTTTCCTGCAAAACATGATAAAAACACATAAAAACCAATACAAAAAGGCCCTAGACACACACAACTCTTAAGTGAAATGTATTAAAAATACCGTAAACTCACGGTATATCAACACCCTCAACTTAAATTTGTTGTTTGTCCTCAAGCGACGCACTAAGACTCTAAACGACACTTGTATAGAAGCTGGCAATTTCAAGCCCAAGCAATCACATGACTCTCTATCCCAACTCTCTTTTCTGGTGCAAAGTCTATTTTTTAGACTCGACAAGCTAATTCATGCTGGTCAAAGTATGACAAAGATCGACCAACCAACACACAACTTACACTGTTTCACTATCACCAAGGTACCAACTTTTCGACAATGTAACAAGTGCCCTTACTTCAAACGAAATCCCTTTTTCACACAATGAATATGAATTTGAGTACAAGGATTCATTCAACACTCACACTCAGAAGTAACTTCAAGTACAGTTAATGCTCAATACCACAGGCTTGCCCTTATTTTCACTGCTTGGACTCTCTAAACTAGATTATAGGATCATTATAGGACTTTCTTGGCTTGTAACGTAGGCTCAGCGTCAGGTGTGGTACATTTGGGTACTTCTTAGTAACTTTCTTCCCTCCTTGATTTTACAATAGGCTTTCAACCTCTTTTTGCCCTATTTTTGACATCCTACCTTTTTACCTTTTTTCCCTTGATTTCGTTCAAACAAGGATGTGACTTTAGACTTTGTAGCTCTTTATTTTTCACTCTCATCTTTTCTTGCGTTTTATTCTTTTTTTTAGATTTCAACAAGTCACATCCTTTCCTCTCTTTTTCTTTTTCTCTTTTTCAACATCAAACTCTTTTCATACCCATTTTTATTTCGGTTTCCTCTTTCATAGCCACCCTCAACTTATGGGTTTTCCATTGGTTGAGGTACACAATACCCGATGTCAGATTAGGTCCAAGATTGAGGTTACCCTTTACATTAGCCACCCTCAACTTAGGCTTTTGGCCTAAGTCGAGGTGCACATGTCCAAGGAGGGACTGGGGCCAACATAGTAGATTATGGGAAGGTGAGTTAGGGGTTTAGAAAGAAATGGTCTAATTTAGGCTCAAAGCATTTGGATCAAAGGAAGCATTTATTTCATTTGGTAGGATTCTTCTTTTATGCAATTTGCAGACTTATCAGAACAAGGGCCTATGATCACTTCCTAGCCTCTAGAGTAGATTGTCTTAGCAGGACTAACCGGGCAAGTTCTAGATTGGCATAAAAACTGTTTGAACAATCAACTATCTCACACACTCTTGGCATATAGTTTTATTATCAGATTATCATATTACCTAGTTCAAATTTTAGCTTAAGTCATGCCATCAAGTTGATTCATTATCGTGTCATACTCAGAGTCAACACATTCAACTTATCTTAGCCTACAAATTCTAGCACACAAAATTTGGACGGGTATCATTTTTCATAGGCTATCATACTTCATTCTTTTTCATGCTTCTACACATACGATCCTAACACATGCCGGTTCAACATAAATTAAACAGTCTCTTGGGGAAAAAGAACACAATCAAGAAAACCCCAAGGGAGGATTACCCAAGGTCAAGACCCAATCCCTGACTTTCTATATTTTATCAATGAATCGAAATTCAAAGTGAGGAGAAAGTCTATTACCTTACAGCAACGGTAATGGGGTGATTGTGTGATGACAGATGCTTGTAAGACCAAAAATCTTCGTTACTAACCCAAACACCAGAGCCTTTTTGTGGAATATAGAATGAGTAGTATTCAGAAAGTAAAGGAATCGTGAGAATTATGGGGGAATGGAAGGGATGATTTTATGGGGGAGTTATGTAGTGATTTAGGGGAGTTGAAGTGATTGAAACGGTTGGAGAGTGAATGGAGGGAAGTGGAAATGATTTCAAATTAGGGGAATTTTAATATAGGTGGGTCTAGGTCGGGTCAGACAGAATTAGGGTTTGGATCCACGAGAACCCATCTACGGTCCGTAGATTGGGACCGTAAATGACATTCTAACTTGGAAAATATTATAACTTACCTGGGATCTACGGACACCATTTACTATCCGTTGATCGAACCACGGAATGTCAATGCGGTCCGTAGACCTACCCGACCTTTTTCTGTAGATTTTTTTTTATTATTTCGCCCCTGCACATGTAGCAACCATTAGGCCATTTTTTTTATATTTTCTGGACACTATTTCGACATGGACCCTATGCTAGTTGTAGCCAACACTAGTACAAAACTAAAACACCTATCTAAATTGATACAAAGACGCAATTGAACAAAGAAAACTACTACATTGAAACAAAGACATATCGTTGACTAGATTGTACATCTTGGGTTTCCTCCAAAGCAGCGCTTGATTTAACGTTGGAGCACGATGCAGGCCTCTTCATTACTCATACTTCATCAAGATGATAGGCCTCAACAACTTCTTGGACACTTTCTGCGCTTCCCAGATAGATCTTGATCCTTTGCCCGTTAACCATGAATCTTGTTCCTTCACTGTTCTCAAGCTCAACCGCTCCATGGGAAAGCACTTTTGTGAGCAAAAATGGCCCGGTCCATTTGGATTTAAGTTTGCCCGGAAACAAGCGCAACCTAGAGTTGAATAGAAGCACAAGATCACCCACCACAAATTCTCGCTTTTCAATTCTTTGATCATGATACCTCTTCATCTTCTCTTTGTACAAGGCTGAACTTTCGTAAGCTTTTAAGTGAAACTCATCAAGCATATTCAAGTCATTCATTCTTTGATTAGATGCGACGCCCCAGTCCAAATTTAGCTTCTTCATTGCCCACAAAGCCTTATGCTCTAGCTCTACCGGTAAATGGCAAGACTTCCCATATATAAGTTGGGAGTCTTGTATGCAGTACGATAGGCCCATAGAGCATCATCAAGCTTCCTTGACCAATCCATTCTATTAGCATTGACCGTCTTTGCCAAAATTTGTTTGATCTCTCTATTAGACACGTCAACTTGCCCACTAGTCTATGGATGGTAAGGAGTGGCTACATTATGGCGGACACCATATTTCTCAAGTAGCGCCTTGAACAACTTATTTCAAAAGTGGGAACCTCCATCACTAATAATCTCCCTCGGTGTACCAAATCTGGAGAAGATATTCTTTTTCAAAAATGCAATGACATTTTTATCTTCATTGTTGGGGAGCGCAACTGCTTCCACCCATTTTGATACATAATCAACCGCAACAAGAATATATTTCATCCCATGTGAACTCACAAATGGACTCATAAAATCAATGCCCCATACATCAAGCAACTCTATCACCAATATAGGATTCATAGGAAGCTCTTGCCTCTTTGAAACCCCTCCTTCTCCTTGGCAACGATCACAAGACTTTGCGAAATCATGAGCATCTTGGTGGATGGTAGGCCAGTAGTACCCACACTGCAAAATCTTATGCGCAGTCTGAATACCACTATGATGTCCACCAACAGCCAATGAATGGCATGCTTCAAGTACACTCAACATCTCAACCTCGGGCACACAGCGACGAATAATCCCATCAGCACAACTACGATACAAGTAAGGCTCATCCCAAAAGAATTTCTTCACATCATGCATAAACTTTTTCCTTTGGTAAAAAGACAAGTCCGGGGGCACCAAATCGCTTGCCAAATAATTAGAAAAGTCTGCGAACCAAGGAATCAAATCATGAGAAGCAGCCAATACCTGTTCATCTGGGAAAGTATCATTAATTTCAGCCCTATCACCAAGTTTAAGCATAGCCTCTTCCTCTAATATGGACAAGTGATCGACAACTTGATTTTCGGTCCCCTTTCTATCTTTTACCACAAAATCAAATTCTTGCAGCAACAATACCCATCTAATCAGTCTCAATTTTGCATCCTTCTTTGCCATCAAATACCTTAACGCGGAATGGTCAGTATGCACTATGACCTTAGTACCGAGCAGGTAGGATCAAAAATTTTCGAATGCGAAAACCACCGCAAGAAGCTCTTGTTCAGTCACAGTATAATTCTTCTGAGTCACATTTAGAGCTTTGCTAGCATAGTAAATAGGATGGAGAATTTTCTCTCACCTCTATCCCAATACTATACCAAGCGCCACTCCACTCACATCGTACATTACCTCAAAAAGTTGTCCCCAATCCGGTGTAATAATGATAGGTGCAGTAACCAGCTTCTCCTTCAACTCTCCAAATGCTCTTAGACAAGCATCATCAAAATAAAACTTATACTTCTTTTCGAGCAGTTTGCACAAAGGATGTGCTATTTTGGAGAAATCTTTGATGAACCTCTTATAAAAACCGGCATGCCCAAGAAAACTCCTGACACCTTTTACAGAGATAGGTGGAGGAAGCTTTTCTATCACATCAATTTTCGCTTTATCTACGTCAATACCCTTCTGATAAATCCGATGACCCAGAACTATCCCTTCTTTCACCATAAAGTGGCACTTCTCCCAATTTAGCACCAGATTGCAGTCTTCACACCTTTTAAGCACCTCAGCCAGATGATCCAGACATGGATCAAAAGAGTCACCTACCACAGAGAAATCATCCATGAACACTTCAATAGTGTCTTCCACCATATCAGAAAATATCGACATCATACAACGCTATAAGGTCGCTGGAGCATTGCACAACCCAAAGGGCATCAGTTTGAAGGCGAAAGTCCCATAAGGGCAAGTGAAGGTGGTCTTCTCTTGGTCCTCCAGAGCTATAGAAATCTGATTGTAGCCGAATAACTATCAAGAAAACAATGCCAACCCTTACCAGCAAGTCTATCCAAAATCTGATCCATGAATGGCATAGGGAAATGGTCTTTTTCTGTCAAAGCATTTAGCTTCCGGTAGTCCATGCAGACTCTCCATCTAGTCACGGGCTGCATTGGAACAAGCTCGTTTCTCTCATTGGGAACCATAGTAATCCCGCCTTTCTTGGGCACACACTGAACAGGACATATCCAACTACTATCTGCAATGGGATAGATACCTCTAGCATCCAACCACTTGATGATCTTCTTTTTAACTACCTCTTGTATAGGCGGATTTAATATTCTTTGGTGCTCAATACTAGGTTTGTGATCTGGCATGAGTTGGATTTTGTGGGAACAAATACCGGGAGGAATCCCAATAATATCCTCAATAGTCTACCCAATTGCTTGCTTCAACCTCTTTAAAACAGTCACTAAGCACTCTACTTGTCTCGCATTTAAATCTGTCGCAATGATGACAGGCAAAGTATCATATCTACCCAAGAATACATACCTCAAATGTGGTGGTAGAGCCTTAAGCTCCAATCTTCAAAACTCACAGACCTTTTCTTTGTCACCATATCTTTCATAAACTTCGCATACCCAGGCATTTGCTCCAAAGCTTCTATCAACGTAACGTTGATGGAAAGCTACTTCAGCATAGTTATAAATCGGCAATATTTACCATCTTCCGTCTTCTTCACTAACCTCTGCGGAAAAGGTGGTGGAGGCCTAGGTATGGGGACCTGTTTTTGAGATATATTTGGTTCATTCTCTGTCACATTCTCAGACTCTTCTATAATCTCTACCACATCATCTTCTTTTCTAATCTCAACATCCACCACAGACGGCATAGGTGGATCAATGGTTTGCTTACCCCCTCGAGTAGTAACTTCCATACAATGACCATTATTCTTTAGATTTTGGATGGTGTTGCTAGGAAGAGTGCCAAGTTGACATGGGTTCACTGTAGTAGACAATGAGCCATTTGCTGCTCTAGATGCTTTATTGACACTGCATGGGCATCAACTTTTTGACCAATACCAGACAAGTCGTTTCTCATATCCTTCACATTCTTATCAGTTGCATCAAACCTTCTCATCATCCTCTGCATCATATCTTCAATACGCGCCATATTGCCTCCAGCTTCCCTAGTACCCGATTCCCAATTTTGAAGGGGGACATAAGGTCCAACCCGATCGTTTCTGTTGCCATAGTTGTTTCGGTTGAAGTTGTTGTTGCGATTGAAGTTCCCATCCCGGACATATTGACCCTCTCGGTTATAATTGCCATAGTTCCGACCTTGGTTTCCTTGACCCTGGCGCCAATTATTCGTGTTGGATCCTTGGGAATTTGGTCGAAAACCCCCCGTCTGATCATTCACTGCATAAGCATCATTTTCATAATAACACTCTTCAACTGGTGGTGGAGTTATAGTCAAGTAATTCACAGCATTTACCTTTTCCACACTTCCGCTCACATGCTTCAATACCAACCCTAACTCGGTTCTCAACTAAGCCATCTCCACACGAATCTCATCTGCAGACTGGTTGTTTGTAGTATGAACGGTAAATGTGTTTCTTCCAGTATCCGACCTACTAGTGCTCCATGCTTTATTGTTGCGAGAGATCTTCTCCAATTTTTCTGCAATCTGAGAGTATGTGCACTCACCATATGATCCTCCAGCTATAGTATCAAGCACTGCTTTATTGTTGTCATCCTACCCTCGATAGAAATATTCCTTCAGCGACTAATCATCAATATGGTGATTCAAAACTCCTCTTACAAACACAGTGAATCTATCCCAAGAGCTACTCATAGACTCTCCAGGTAATGCCACAAAATTATTGACCTTATCTTTGTGATTGAGCTTCTTGGACACTGGATAATATCTTGCTAAGAACACATCCTTCGGTTGGTCCCATGTATAGATTGAGTAATAAAGGAGCTCAGTGAACCATACAACAGCATCGCCTGTCAGTGATAAAGCGAATACTCGCAATCCGATAACATCCATATCCAAGTCTGGTCGACCTACACAGCTTTTTCCAACCACCCTTAGCTTGGCTATGTGAACATGTGGGTCCTCTGATGGCGACCTCGAGAACAAGCCCCTCATTGTAAGCATCTGCATCAAGCTACTGGTCACTACAAATGAGTTCCCCGGAGGCAAAGGGGGTAAGACAAGAGGTTCATCTGAGTCAGCAATGTTTATGTTGCCCATATAGTTGTCATGCAGTCGTGGGCCTGGTGGGTCATGCACCCTCACTTCATCTCCCAATTGATTTTTAGCTAAAATCTGGTTGTCTCCACCAACTACCCTCGGAGGTTGCAACTCAACTTCATCACCTAGGTTGCCTCCGATAGGATTAACTTGAACTCCTTGATTATTCATTCTTCGCAAAGTTCGGTTCAACTCTGGATCGTATGGAGTAAGTGGTTCACCTTGGCTACGTGTACTTGGCATACACTGGAGTCAGAACCTGAGAGAGAAAAAAGAAAGAAAAACTAAAATTAGGAAATATTTGACCAAAGTTCAATAATGTAGTTAAAATTAATTAAAAAGCCAGTTTCCCTGACACTGGCGCCAAAATTTGATACTCTCAAATTACACCTCCCTAAATAAGCATAAGCGATCGTTATCAAGTAAAGAACCCAACTTATAGGTTGGGGTCGATCCCACGAGGAAAATGGTTTAGACTTCACTTTAACCAACAATTATATTCGTTTAGTCAAATTACTTCCAGAAACAAGTAATTAAAAAAGGGGGGATTTGTGAAACAATTTGTAAGAATTCAGTAAGTAATTCAATAAACAAAAGTCAATTTTGGTTGTTACCAAGATGAGAGAATTAACTAGGGTATACGTGTTCCCCACAAGCTCTTAACGCAGTAATCCTAGTAATAATAATCCTTTCCTAGCGTACTACATGCAAAGTGATAAGTTAGGTATCTCCAAATCCTTGGTCCGACATCTAGAGAATTTCAACCCGCACCTTGGTCCAGCTACATGTGTATAATTTACTAACCCTTACCTTTACCTCATAATAGACATCACATTGATGTTTCGCTTAGTTATTACTTCGCACCAATCGACACTAGCCTATTAGATAGTATCACACTAAATGTATGTTGATAATTCTTTTCTTGTTAATTACCTCCTTGGTCTAGCAAATAGCAACAAGGTGAGTTCTAACGTGTGCACTCGTTAAAAAGACTTCTAAACGAAAAAATTATCAATGCATGCAACAACACTATTCAAGAATTGCTTAGTTACTATTCATACTTTGTTAATCGCTCATGGTTCTCACAACCCTAGTTGTGGAGTTTAGTTACCCATAATCATATAAGCACAATGCATTGTTTTAGATGAAAGAATTATGAACTTACGTAAGAAGAAGAATACACCCAGAAATTCAACTTGAATTGCAACACCCAAATCTTTGAAAACAAACTTAGGAAATTCGGAATTGCTAAAGTTGCAAGTTAATCTCCCAAGTAAAGAACTAGAATAAAAGTAATAAAGTCTAACCCCCAAAAATGAGGTTTACATGCCTTATTTATAGAAAACAAGTCCTAAATTAAAAGGGAAACAAAATAAGGAAAGTTTGTTCAGGCATGCGTCTTCATTCCACGAGACTGACTCACGAACCGTCAATGGATCTACGGTCCGTGAGTCCCTTCCGTCAGCTAGGACTTAGAAAATATTTCAGCTTCCCAAAAACCAGCTTCTCTTAAGCAAACGACGGAACTAGAGTAGGACCGTAGATCTTCGGTCCGCCAATCCCTCTCCGTAGCTCCACACTTAGAATCTTCAAACAACAGGCACTGCAACCCTCACAGTATCATTCTACGAATCAACGGTACGGTCCATAGATCAATCTACCAACCGTCAATGGCCACTGTGGTTCCACACTTGGTCAGATTTCCTTGAGTTAATTTCCATGCCTTGCATGCTGATCTACGATCACCATCTACGGAGCGTCAATGGACCTACGGTCCATAGATCACCTCCGTAGATTCCTTGTCCTGCGTTTCATTAAGCTATCTCTTTACTTCCGCGCCTAAACATTTTTCCTGCAAAACATGATAAAAACACATAAAAACCAATACAAAATGGCCCTAGACACACACAACTCTTAAGTGAAATGTATTAAAAATACCATAAACTCACGGTATATCACCATACGGGTTCTATTATCAACTAAACATAAACTCTCTATCACCTTGTTAGGTAGGCACACTATCTCCCCCATTGGGAGTAAGCCTACACAAATTCTTCTAACCAATTTTCATAACACATGCAACTATGAAGCATTATTCACACTAGAGGCAATATCACAATCTATTACCTCAAATCTCATAAGTCACATAGCCATAATTGGCATCACAACCAACCTTTCTCCCTCGCTCCTTGTAGCAAGTACCCTTTCAAGTGGCCATACCCTAAAGACCATCCGGTAAGGAATAGGAGAAAGACCTTATGAAGTTAAGCTCTAAGGCATGACTAAAGAATGAAAAAGTGAAGTTTTTCCTAACATATGATAGCCTCCTAATCATAAAATGTGGTGCGCTTCACATTTATGAACAAGACTCTACTAGATGTGGTTTGAGACAACATAAAAATCTTCCCAAAAACCATATGCTCTGATACCAAGTTTGTCACACCCCGAGAGCACCCCCTAGACGTGACCGGTGTACTTGACCCTGAAGGGGTTGTATACAAGCCTCATAGCATTCATGAACACTAAAGTATAGGAAAATAGAGCGGAATTTAAAACTTTTCTTTATAATCGAAGTCTCTTTATAAAATGAAAGAGTATCTATGACACTATGTCTCAAAACCATCTATTTAACTTGGAATAAAATTCTTTAATACAAACTTAGGGAAACGGCCCTTACAAAAGTCTAAAAACATAAAAGTAAAGACAGTAAAGGACATGTGGTTGAGCACTCGAATACAATGAGGACTCACCAATCTTGTTCTTCTAGAGCTCCTATAAACCTAGCCATGAGGATTGAATCCAATATATCCAAAGCCTACACTTTGTGAAAATGTAGAAAGAAAGGGTTAGCAAAAAAAGTACCAAGTATGGAACCCATGCACAAAACCATTAAAACATACATGAAAAAGGACCTTTTATTTGAAATCATGCAATATGCCATTTTTGAACATCATCTTTGAAATAGTTGGAGAATACAACCAATAAGGCAACTCACATACATTTCATTATAACATGAGAGTTATCATTATAATAACAAGCATAGTCTCCAATATCAATATAATACAAATCTCAATCTTCACAATACATAGCCTCCAATCATAAGGTAATACAAGTCAAATACCAAGATGATCTCATCATTAAGTAATCATCACATAAGCAACCCCGAAGAAACACTTCTGTAATGTATGGTAACTAACATGCATTTACAATGTACAACACAAGCCAATATCACACTCATACTCAGTTCATGGTAAAGCCATTACCTTGGTAACCCCTAAGGAACACTTGTGCAATGTGTGGTTGGCATCCCATAATACCAACCCTACTAAGTACTCCTTTGAAGCTACCTTTGTCATGCACTTCAGTTTTAGACTTCATTATAATCAATAGTCAAAAATAAGAAAATAGTCATGTACATTACTTGAATTATAAGGAAAGTCATTCATAACAACTATCCATTCAATATACATGCATGCATTTAAATCTCATCATAATGCAAAGGAACCATCCCATGACATCCTACTAAGTCTACTTGTGCAATGTAAGAGTGAAGTCACATACCCCACTCCTACTAAGTAAAGCTCATTAAGAAGTCATAGTATAGTTCATGTTTCATTCATTATCTTCATTATATAGGGAAAATAGCATTAACCGACATAGACCATGTGAGCTACATGGAATCCGGTGTTCTACCCCCTCACCGAAAAGAGGGTGTCCTACTTGCCTAAGGTAGAACTATCATTATAGCTTTTAGGTGGATCCACTAGCTAAAGACCTAGGTGGGCACATAGTTATGGGATAAAGAGATTGCTACTAGAAACCTGGACTTTCTAATGTAAAAGGTTTCCATCTCATGAGATAACATGTTTTGGGAACCCGGACTAACTAGCGTAAAAGGAACCCATTGGGAAGCTGGACTTTCTAGCGTAAAAGCTTCCATCTCACTTTCATATCCGCTCGGTGCTAAGCCTATTTCCCTTTAAAAGTCATTAAGCCTTTGCTTAGTATCATGTTCAATAGAGAATGCATTAGGCACTCAAACCAACATTCCTCATAATAGCTCAAAGATTCATTAAGTGAGAATGTCCTTTCACTTTAAAACCATCAACAAGTGAGTAAACCTTTCACATTATCATTCATAGTGTTTTCATGAGAATTAGCCTTTCAATCAACACAATAACATCCTCATCATCCTAGACAAGTTATACATTTCATGCATAATAATGTGTAAAGGTGCATATGAGAACTATCCTTTCAATTAACAGCATTCATACGTCATAATCATGTTTATGCATGGAGGGTGTGTGTGTAATTGTCCTTGCAATAACACAGTCATCAACATTATCATCATAGACACTTCATTCATAAATAAGTGTAAGGGTAAGGGAAGAATGGCCTTTTCAACAATACCACGATATGCACAATATTCATAGGACTTTCAACTTCTAAGTAATTCATGAGTTCACACACAATCTTGTTAACATGCACAAACCTTCACAATATGCCCTTAAAGGGTTATGGACCAACTCATCTTAAACATATAGCAATAGCACATTAGATAAGGGAATACCATGATCCCCTAACTCATCAAATACCTTAATCACCTCATGATTTGGCACTTTATACTTCAAGTATTCATCAACATGCACATAATATCATGATCAAGTCAATCCATGTTTAGAAGAATTACCCTAAACCAATTCAAGTCTAGGTGATCTAGTTTGAGGCATTACATGAAGAAATTCATCATTATTGGAGGATCACTTTTAAACCCTCAACTAGCCTATTTCGTGGCACAACCCTATACTATATCAATTCACCTTAGAAATATTAGGTTAATCAAGTATACATGTAAAATCACACTTAGATCATGCAATTACATCATATTTAACTCACATTCAATCAATTGGACCAACTTGCAAGACCATCACATAATGTAAAAAAGAACCATAGCTAAGGTTGGGGAAAACTCATGGATTCTTTGGAATTCAAGTTAAAATCATCTAAAATCAGTAGTATCATCAATAACAAACATAATTCAACCTTTAAGAACAATTTTGAAAGGAATCCATGGGGTTGAGTTGAAACCCTAGCTAAATGGGTTTTCTAGAATTGGGTTAAAATCTTTTGAAAGGGCTCCTTGGGTGATAGCTTCCCAAGGATGAATAACTCTCATACCTTAGGTGTAGAATCCTTCCAAAATCGTAGTGAAAATCTCATTCCTTCAAGCTTTCCTTGATCTCTTTCTTTGTTATTCAATGGGGGTTCTAGAGAGAAGATTTTGGGAGGGAAGAGTAGTTGGGTTTTGATTTGTGGTCATGGGTTATAATGAGTTAATGAAGTGTTTAATGACTTAAAATACTTTATATATATGTATACTTACTATATTAAACAACTCCTACTCAAAACAACTAATAAAAGAATTACCTAAACTACCCACCATTTGGCCGACTTAAGGCAGTTTACAGGTGCCTATTCACGAGACCCCCATCCATGGACCGTGGATGGGACCACTCCCCGTACTGTGGGGTCGTGGTTTGGGTCTGCAACTGCTTCATGGTGGGCTTGACCTATGGAGCAAGTCCACGAGCCATAGATCAATCTACTGGTCGTGGATTGCATCCGTGGTTCACAAGTTTCTGCCAACTTGTGTGAACTTAGGCGGTCTTTGGGGTCCTCCCCAAGGGCCCTTGGTTGGTCTTTGGGGGGGTTCGTACCTTGATGTTTAGCCCCTAGACACCACACCCTAAGCTCGGGAATTCCATATACAACCTAAAACCAAACATCAAACTCAAACACTCACACATTAGGCTCTAGTTTCACCTATTAGTTTCCATTAGACTCTAGCTTGGTCTTACTAGATTTTCGGGTTGTTGCAATGGTTCATTGTATCGAAGTGGAAACACAAAAGGGTGATGTACCCAGTATCGCGTCGTGTCGTTAAATTGTGCGCTTGATGGAGGCCACCCATTCGAATCTAACTTTGTTTAATTTTCTGTTTTTTATTTTAAGAATAGGTTTAATTTGTTTTTTTAACTAACCCTCATGATTTCAAGAGTTTCTGGTGGTGTTTTGAACATGTTTGAATGCACACAATTTATTGGGATTGAAGTTTGGGGTGAAAACACCTTTGAAAGTAGGAGTTGACACATTTTGGATGCCCAGGTACGCCTAAGAAATTGGGTGGATCGCTCTTTTTCATTTGCAATCATCCAAACGGATAGTAGCTTCAGCAAAAAAACAAAGAAAGAATTTAAAATTTGAACTACGACTCGAACCATCCTTCGTAGTGAGTATGTTTTTACCAAAGAATTTAAAATTTTCCTAAGTGTTAAGGTCAGTAGATGTAGCACCTTGAGTTCTAAGAAGAACTAAAAAGAGTTCATTCAAGACATTCCTAAGTTTTCTTAAGTTTTGGGTCAACTTCAAATAACCATAAATCTTAGTACAGGATGAGTTAGATGGGCTATAAGATACCGTAGGAAATATCTCTGAATTATATTTCCAAAGCCACTGAGTTTGCTCTGTTTCGAGTTCGTATGAGGGAGATATGTCCATTCAAAGTTGGGTTGTCTAGATAAGGAAAGTCAAAACCGGATTTTAGAGGGGTATTTTGGTCTTTTTAGTACCCAGTTAATTAAATCCGTTTTTAGTAAATTAATTGGGTTCTAAACTGATTTAGTTCAGTTCACACATTTACCAAATCACTCTAGAGTTTTTGGAGAAAGAACTCAAGGGGAGAAAGGAGAAGAAAAGTTAAGATTCGTCAAGTTCTTGCTGTTTCGATTAAGGATTTCACCTAGGATTAAATCCTACAAGGTATGTGAGACTTTCATAGCGTTGGGTTCATTCACCCACGTGCCAATCATGTTTGTTTCAGCGAAATTCATTCTAGAAAGTTGAAAGTATGATGTCCTTGAATTATGTTCTTGAAATTGGCTTTTGTTCTTGAGATTTGATGGGATTGTTGAGTTCTTGATAGAATCGTGTCGATTTTAGAGTTGTGTTTGATTAGATTCTTGTGTTCATGTATTGGGTATCTGAATCTAAAGAGGAATTGAGGAAAAGAATCAAAATTAGGCGAATTGGGGTTAGAAAATGAAGAAGGAAAAAGTCAAGCAAATATGGGTACCAGGTCCGCTTCCTAAGGATGGGAATTTTTTCCTCCGCGACCCTTCTGCCTCGAAATTTATTTCGCAACCAAATATTTAAATGCATCTCCGCATCGCGAACTTGCTTCCAGACAGTGATTTCTTGATCGTTTCTCATATTTAACTATCTAAAAACATTCCTAAACATCACGAGATCTTTCCTATCACAAAACATAACCTTGAACTCATAATTCAAATTCAAGGTAGAGCTAAGAGTTAAGTCTTGAGAGTTCTTTCAAACATTTCTAGAAAGTCCCTTTGAGTATTTTTTAGGAGTCTTCTATATTTTCTAATAACTTGTTTCAAGACTCGAGCAAGTGAGCATGAGAGTGAGGACAATGTATTCATGAGTCTACTTTATCATCATGAGATCTTTCATATTATGAACCATAACTCTTGAATTCATAATTCACATTCAAGAGAGAGTTAAGAGTAGAGTTGTCTTTGAGTTAAATTGTGGATCCTTTGAGATCAACTATCGATCTAAATTTTGAGGAAGTAAGTATGAGAATGAGAAGAGTCGTATACATGAGTTCCATATCCTTATGTAGACCCTTGAGTCGAGTCGTTCTGAACTCCATAAGTTGAGTATCTTTGAGAGGAGTAGCATCTACAAGTTCTAAGTCTTGAGTATTGAGTTCCTAACCCTTTTGAGTTGAGTTGTTCATGCCCATAATTTCACATGAACCCTATGAGTTGAACATTCTTGAGATGAGTAGTATCCTGAAGTCTATGACTTGAGTTGTTCATGCCCATAATTTCGCATGAACCCTCTGAGTTGAGCACTTGAAATAAGTAGTATCATGGAAGTTATTAAGTTCTGAGTTGTTGAGTTCCGAGTATTGAGTTCTATGTATAGTTATTGAAAACCTTAGATTGAGTCATTCACGTCCATAATTCGGCATGAACCTTATTTTGAGAAGTCTTTTACAAATTTTTCTAAACTTGTTTTAAGACTTGAGCATTTGAGTTGAGAAAGAGTAGAGTTGAGTTCATTTTCTTTCAAATGATATATGGGAACTAAGTATTCCTACGAGTAAATGTTTTCACATTTAAAAGAGGAGGAAACTGAGATTTCCAAAAGAGTTTTGAGCAGTTGAGTAACATCTTTTTTTAGAGAAAGATTTTGAGTAATAATCTCAAACCACAGAAAGAGCTATGTTTTTAAAACATATGAGTTGAGTATATTTTGGGAGTAGTATTGAGCACCGATATGGGGACGAGTTCAGATAAATCAAGTCTCCATAAACCATGTAGCCGATGTGGGTAGAAAGGGTCATACTTTTTAGATGCTATATTAGTGCTTTTTAGCACAGACTAGTGGATCCACTTAGTTGAGAGGTCTTATACCTTGGCAAAGTATAGGATAGTTCTGGCAGTGTGGGCGAGACGATGTATCATCACATAGCTCATAGTGATGGTTGTCGATTAGAGAAACTCCCACGGAGTTATATTGTATTTTTATATACACACTGAGTATTATTGTATTTTTCAATACATTGAGTTGCTATCTACAGTTTTACAACTTTCCATATATATTGCATTGTTTACTATTGCTTTATCCTTGAGTATCATGAGTTGAGTACCTTCGAGTTGAGTATCTTGAGTTGATCTGTGCTTCATTGTGTCGAGTACCTTATTGTTGATTTTCACTGAGTTGAGAACCTTATTACTGAGTTGAGTATCTTATCCTTGAGTACTTCTAAGTTGAGTAAGTTTGAGTAGTTTTGAATATTCCTTGAGTTGAGTAAGTTTGAAAAGAGGTAAGTATGTTTCTTTTTTATCAAGTTCAAGCTTATATTTATGTTTTATATTTCCCCTTACATGCTCGTACATTCCATGTACTGAGCCATTTGGCCTGCATCATTTCATGATGTAGATATAGGTATTCGGGATCATCAACACGAGTTTCATTGATACCACACGGAGTTCGAGTTAGTTATGGTGAGCTTCCTTGCTTCTGGAGGATTTCATTTACTTTTCAGTTTTGTCAGGATGTCGTGGGTCTTGTCCCAACTTCCATCTTTGTCATTTAGAGGCTTCATAGATAGATAGTAAAGTTTCAGAAGTCTGTTCATTTATTTTGTTAAATGTTTTAAAGACTTAAGTTGCCTATTTTATGGCGAGTTGAATAATTTATTTTTATTCAGAGTTTTTCATTTGAGTTAAAGATTTGTAATTGAGTTTCATGATTTTTTATTCAGTTTTTAAGCTTTGTGTGCTTGAGTTAGTCTTCCTCTTGTAGTAAGCCAGGATGAGGGTTTGCTTGGGGACAAGCAATGGGTCTCAAGTGTCGGCCACATCCAGGGTGTAGGCTCGGGTCGTGACACTACAAGCCACGATCGCGATGAAGCACGCAAATTTGGAAGGGCATATGTTCAAAATCAGATTCATTGCACCATTTATCTCCTACAAACGACCCAAGAACTTCTACCCCTATAAATACAAATTCTCCAATCAGTTATCTTTTGCAAGAATCTCCTTCAAGATTTTGTTGTTCCTTCAAGGTATGACTTCTCTTTCCTTTCTTGATTGATGTTTGAAATTGGTAAGTAGTTGCCAAAGGGTTGAGTTTTACCCTTAAGTTTTAATCATGATTGGTGTTGAAAAACTTAGTTTTGTGGAGTTTGTTGTTGATTAATGTAGTGTCAGGCCATTAACTGATTAGTGGGGGAAATAAAGAGCTTGAATTTGTTGAAAATGGCATGAGAATGGGTTGCCCATAACCTGTTCGATGAAATGCCTAAGTGAAAAAAAAATAATCTAGGCTGAACTTCTTTTACTCGATTGCGATGTCTAATCCCACGATCGCGATGTGAAAATTTTGAAATTGTCACGATCGCGATGTCTTATTTCGCAATCATGATGACTTGAAAAGGTAAGGCTCGCGATCGCGTGGATCGGTCTCGCGATTGCGATGAGTCATCCCCCGTGCAGCCAATTCACTTCTCAGTTCTCCAAAAAGATCTTAACAAAAAAAAGAGAAATTAGTAGCCACCGACAAGTGATAAATCTTTTTTTACTCTAAGACTTGTTTAACTCTATTGCAGATTGTCAAGAAAAAAATAAGTCTATTTAGAAAGTCATCCTGGTAATTGGATTTGGTGTAATTGAGTATACTTACAATGTTTGTCATGTTTGGTTGGCTAGGTATTTACTTGGTCTGCAGGTAATTGGGTGCAATTGGTGTAACACCCCGTATCCGAAACGGACCAAAAATACAAATTTTGAGAAGTTGCAGGTGCAACTTACGGTCACCATCCACGGATCGTAGGTCAGACCACGGCCCGTGCTGGTGGTTCGTGGTTCACCACTGCAACCCCTCCCCAAACCAGCTCAGAAAATTGGCTAAGTCCCGACTCACAGACAGACCCACGGTCCGTAGATCAGACCACGGTCCGTGGTCTGTGTCTGTGGATCGAGACTTCCCTTACCAGCCTCTGATACAAACTATGGTCAAGGAAAGGTCCGCTTCAGGATCATTTGAATAATGTGAAGATACAGACGAAGCAGCTAAAGCCGAATCAGAATATTCCGCTGAAGTAGAAACGATAGGATCGTAAGAAGAAAAAGGCTCAGCACGGACCGTCAATCGATCTACGGTCCGTAGGTCTGACCGTAGATGAGGATCAACAGCCAGTTAGCTGAAAATTCTGATGGTTCAACTTCAGATGGTCATAACTCTTAGCACAAAATGAAATATGTGTCCCATGACATATGGTTAGATAGATAATTGAATTATTTTTCCAACGCCACCAAGTTTGCTAAATTTCGACATCCGAGTGAAAAGTTATCCCAGTTTTAGTGAAGCCCTGTCGGGCAGACTCGACCTACGGACCCAATCGACGGACCGTCGATTGATTGACGGACCGTCAGTCCATTCCGTCAGTCACTCCGACAGCAGTTAATTCAGGGGTCTTTTGGTCTTTTCCTATTTTGATTAACCCCTTAGATACGTCGTTTAAACCCTAAATCATGAGGTTTTAATCAGTTTAAGCCTAGAAACATAACTAGAACTTATCCAAGTCAATTCATTAATCAAAACTTAGAAAAATTAGAATCAAGAGAGGAGAAAAAGGTCAAGAACCCTAGTTCAAGAACGCAGCGAGGTTTCTTTAGTTCCAGCCCCGAAATCGAAAGATTTCTCCGTGGAATTCGTCACCAGGTATGTGGGATTTCACTAGTGGGTTCCTTTCGCCCATTAGGTCCCTAGAATTCAGTCAGATTCTTGATTCCATGATTGTGAACAGACCTAGGGTTTCTAGAATTATAGCAGATCAACATGAATTAGTTATTTAAATGTTCCAAATCAGATTATCATGTTATTGCTCAGTTTATCGCATGAATTTCAGAACCCTAGCTATGTATTTCTTTANTTTATGAATGCATCATTATCAGATTAATTGTTGCATTCTCAGTTTGCATGTTCAGTTTCGAGCTATCCAGTATTTACAGAAATTCAGTCATAACTAGTTAACCACTTAATTCATTGGGAGTAGCATAATACCGAGTTGGACTAGGGTTTCAGCGTACCCATATAGTCCCAGAACTACGAGCCACGTAGGTGTAAGTCCCCTCTGTGGGCAATATCAGTTTAGTGATCACACCAGCATGCCTCTATACCTCTGGCAAGGTATATTGGGTCCTCTCGATGGGGCGTATACATCGGACTCCACATTTAACTCATGTGGTTTTATGTCGGTTATTAGTAGCTCCCACAGTTCAGTCAGACTCTATTGCATTGACCATATTTCAGTACAGTCAGTATTCAGTCTCAGCATGTTATAAATTTGGTCATTGCATCAGTTAGCTCAGTATTCAGTATTTTCAGTATCTATATCATGTCCAGATTATTTCATTGATTTATTGCTTTGTTCAATTATATGTTATTTTAGCTTTACTCCATCTTGCATGCTCAGTACCTTTCAAGTATTGACGCATACGTGCGCTACATCTTCTCGTGATGTAGGTTCAGGTTCTCAGTATCCAGTTCACGCTTAGATCGGTTCCCGATCTCCAGTTCAGCAACATCAGTGGTGAGTCCTCATTATTCGAGGACTAGTGACATGTTTATCTTTATAGCTTTTAGTCTTTAGTTTCAGTTTTGCTAGACCTAGTTGGGGCATGTCCCAACATTTCTAGTCAGTTTAGAGGCTTATTTCAGACATAGATAGATTCAGCTTAGTATTGAGTTAATACTTCTTTGTATTAAACTCATCAGTTTTCATATATCTCAGTTATAGTATATGGGTATTCCCCATCTTTCAGATTTATTTATGATTTAGCTTCCGCATCAGTTTATTATATTTAGTATGCTCATGATCATGTCAGCAAGGTTAGCTTGGGATCACTTGTGGTCCTAGGTCCTGTGTCCGCGTCTCGGGGGTAGCTCAGGGCGTGACAATTGGCATAGGGTAATTACACTCTCCAATTCACAGGAAGGGTCTGTGAATTGCTGGTAATTACATGGTGCAATTACAAGCTAGTTACTTTTTTATTTTTTATTTCTATTATTCTAAATTCTTTTTTATTTTTATCATTCTAAATTCTTTAAAAAGATTTTTTTTTTATTTTATATTGTTTATATTTCATTTTCTTCTCATTTTCAACATTTACTTCAAGTGACTCCATGAATTTTTTTGAATTATCTATTTTTTATGTTGTGTTTTTTCTTTATTCTAATTTTTAAATTAAAGTAGAATTCTTTGTTGAGTAAGGTATAGACTTATGTTTTCCTTTTCTTTTAAATCATATTTATGTATGTTATGTTGAAATTTGACATAAGAGTATTACGTTAAATTTTTTGTTTTGAATTTAGAATTTATGTTATATTTTCAATTTCATTTGTTTTAGTAGTATTGACTTGACACTTCACATTGCTAAGTCATTTATTTTTTAGTTAGACTTGATAGATTATACTTTTGTCAAATATTTTAATAATTTAGGAGATTTTATTTATAATATTAATCTTTTTGTCAAACATGTGTTTCATGATGTTCATAGAAATCATGTACTTTTAATTTTTATGATTATTTCAATTGAAATATACTAATTTAAAAAATATATATTAATTATTTTTCATAATATTAGTTAAGAACATATGTTTATTAATTAAAATATTTTCAAAAGACAATAAATATCTTACATATTTAATTAAATATCATTTATAAAGTTTTTTATTTGTCTAAAAGCTTTTGTGCATCCAAAAAGTACATGTGTAATTACAGTGTAATTACAATGTGGAAAACAAACATGTCAGTGTAATTACTGGGCTATGTAATTATTAGGCTGATAATTACTACCTTAGTAATAACACCAATTCCAATTACCAGGTCGCTCTCCAAACAAGCCCTTAAAAGACTTCTGATCTTGGGCATATTTATATGCCTAATTACTACAAAGTGTCCACCTTTACCTTTAAGTTCGGGGGCATTTTTTGTTCTAATTGTTATGGTTTGATTGATTATTGCGATGATTGCACACTAATATACATGATTAGCCATTTGCAGGGTCTCTAAGAGATGTGTGCGCATAATGAGAGCAAAAGAAACAAGGACGACAAATTTGCGCCAAAAGAAAGCCGGGAACATTACCCTAGCCAACCTGGAGCAGGCCAGGTGCAGGGCGTCAAAGCCAAAAGTTGAGAGAACTAGTTGGGTCACACTGTTGGCGAATTGCGCCAGCCCCAAAAGTTCAAAGGCACATTTCTGGCGCACTGCTGGCGCATTGGCCTAGTCCAGGGACAACTTTTCCAGCAAAATTGAGTTGAATTAGGATTCCAAATAGTGTTAGAATTGGGAACTTATTTCTTAAACTTTATAATAGGACCCTAGGGTTATTTTGTAAAAGGTTCAACTTCTTTTTGGTGTGCACGATCAAGGATTAACATTTTGTCCTATGTTTCGATTCTTTACTCTTTCTTTCATTTCGAATTTCATGAACAAAATTGTCTTTGAGTTTATGGAAATTATGAGTGGCTAAAAGCCCTTGTTCAGGGGCTATAGCTACGGGTAATTGTTGACCATCAATAGTTTTGAGTTAATTCTTGGTTATCGCTTAAATTACTTTTGTGTTCTTATTTTAGTATTTCATGACTGGTCATCGAAGAAAAAACCTCTTGTTTATTCTTGGACTCAGGTGACGATAAGGTAGATAGAACAAAGAATACAAAAAACTTGATCTTTCTTTCATATCACTTAATTAGATTTGTGTTTAGGATTGACACCCGGACGAACACCGAGCTTGGTCACGAAACATGATGAAATTTAAATGCTTGCCAATTGGGTCTGTCTATCCCCACTCAACAACGTAGTCAGACATTCAATTGGAGTAGGCGATTAGAGTTTGGAGACCATGATCATAAAATCAACTCTGTAAATCAATAATTTGATGACCTTAATTCATTACTTGAAATGTGATGATACATGAAATCGTATGCATGTTGCAACCCAGGAATTGTCTCTTACTTGTTTAAATTATCAAAGTAAAGTCGTTCTTGTTAGTTACTTTAATAATTAAACTGTTCGTAGTAGTAGTAAACAAAAATCACTCTCTTGAAAATACTTCTTTAAAATTGTGGAAATAATTGAGTTAATATAAATTGATCATAAGTCCCTTGGGTTAGAAATCTCGACTCTAAGAGGAACTATATTACTTGGGTGATCCTACATACACTTGTATTTGCATTTGGGAGCAACGACTTCTAAAATAGAAGTCTTGTTATTTAGCTATAAATAAATGAGATTATATTGAAAACAATAAGATAGTGACGTATTTTAAATCAAGTAATTAGATCTAGAAAAATGGTCAATAATACCCTGAATTAGATGACATATTTGCAGAAGAATAAGAACATTTTTTTATTCAATTTAAAAGAATAACCACTTAGAAATCACAAATGGGGTACAAAATTTAATCTATAACTTTTGAAGGTTGTTTTTTCATGTGTTTATGTCACTGTAACATCTCGCAACTAGAAAGAACTAGAAGGAAATTTAAAATCTAGAAAATTGCAAGTTAAAAATTGAGTTTTTGGTCAACTTCAATCGGCCATAACTCCTAACTCAGAATGAGTTAAGTGTAGTTCCAGATATGGTTGGAAATATCTTGGGACGATCTTTCCAACACCTCCAAGTTTGCGAGATTCCGAGTTCGTATGAGTGAGTTATCTTCTTTGGAAGTTGGGTTGTTGGATTAAGGAAATGTCCAATCCGGAATTTTAAGGGGAATTTTAGTCTTTTCATTTGCCCTATTATTTTAGTCTATTTTTAGGAGTTTAATATGGCAAGTTTCTGAGTTCGTTACGTCGCATTATAGGGTTATTTCGAGTTAGGTTCTTAGGTACATTTAATGGGTATTTGTATCTAAAAATAATCTGGAAAAAATGGACCGAGTTTGAGTGATTTGGGGTTGGAAAACGAAGAAGAAATTTCATCGGACGAAATTAAGGGGTGGCCGCGCGTCACGCTCTTAATTCCCAGATTTGAATATTTCAGCTTCGCGTCGCGGAGCTGACACGAGGTGTTCTACCTCAAAAGACGTTTTGGAAACAAAATTTAACTATGCCTCCGCGTCGCGGACCCACCTTCAAATCTTGAGTTTCGGTCTTTTCTCTTGTTTAGTTATCTAAAATCATTTCTAAACAACATGAGATCTTTTCAATCACAAATCTTAATCCTTGAATCCATAATTCAATTCAAGGATCAATTAAGAGCCAAGTCAAGAGCAGTTAAGACCAAAGTCAAGAGAAGTCAAGAGTAATGTAAGAGAAGTTCCTTTCAAGCTTTCATAAGTCTTTTACAAACGTTATAACTTTGTTTTAAGACTTAAGTTTTGAGTTTAGTAAAGAGTAATGTTGAAGTTCTTTCCTTCAAAGAAACATATGGAGACTAAGTATTTCCCAAATAGATTTAAAATGTTTTACACATTTAAATAAGAGCGGAAATTGAGATTTCCATAGGGCCTTCGGGCTAGTTTTCAGAAAAGAGTAATAGCTTTCTAAATGAAGCAAGCAGGGAAACTGAGATTTCCAAGATAGCATTTAAGCTAAGTTCTTTAGCATTAATCTCAAATCACAGAAGAAGTATGTTTTTAAAACATAAGAGCCAGTATATTTTGGGAGTAGTATTGAGCACCGAATTGGAGACGAGCATGAGTTTAGATAACTCACGTCACCATAGAACCATGTAGTCATCATGAGTAGAAAAGGGTCATACTTTTTGGATGAATCCTTTTCATAATAGACTAGTGGATCCATTAGGCAGTTCAGGTTCTATACCTTTGGCCGGGTATAGGATGCGCTGGCAGCGTGAGGTAGATTATTGTATCATCACTATAGCTCTTATGTGATGGTTGTTGGTTAGAGAGACTCCCACAGAAGTTATTGTATTTTTACATACATTTCAGAGTTATGTTGTATCCTTGTATATACACAGAGTTGACATCATGTTTTTAAACAGCTTTTCTTTATATTGCACTTGTTTAAACTGTTTTATATTGAAATGGGTTCAATAAGTATTCATGAGTTGAGAAGAGCCAAGGTAAGTGTTTCTTTCAGATTTCCCTCACATGCCTATGTTGTTTTAGCATTCCAACTCGCATACTCGTACATTCAATGTACTGATGCCAGTTGGCCTGCATCTTATTATGATGCAGACACATGTAACTAGGATCGGCATTCCGACGCATCGTTGATCCAGTGAGCAGTTCAAAGTCTGTTGGTGAGCCTCATTGTTTTTCGGAGGATCCATTTCATTGTTTTTTAGTTTAGTTTATTAGGATGTTGTGGGGTGTGTCCCAATATCCATCTCAGCTGCTATTAGAGGCTTCATAGATAGTCAGATGTTAGTTCTTTATTCTTATTCATTTCATTTGTATCGTTTAAGACTTGAGTTTGCCTTAAAGGTCAGTTGAATGTTCCTTTATAACATTCTAGTTACTTCATAAATGTGTATGTGATGAGTTAAGTGTTCCGTTGAGTTAGTAAGCCAGGCGAAGGATTCCCTTGAGGCCAGCAATGGTCTTCGAGTGCCGGCCACGTCCAAGGTCTAGGCTCGGGGTGTGAAAAACTTGGTATCAGAGCCCAGAGTTCAAGAGTCCTAGGGAGTCTATGAAGTCATGTCTGTAGAGTCCTATTTATTGGTGTGAAGCGCGCCACATCTATAATTAGGAGGCTGCAACATTTAGGAACTATCTCACTTCTTTCACAATTATTTCGTGTGATAGAGTTAATCTCCATAAAAATTTCCTTCTAATTCGTGCTTGCGCGTGTTTTAGATAATCATGCCTCTACGAAGACCAGTCAGAGGTCGTCCTACTGGATGCAATGTTGATGAACAAGATTTACCCAATTCACCTGAAGTACAACCGCAAGGAGAAGTGACAAATGTTGAGTTCCGTGAGGCTATTAGGATGCTCACTCAAGTTGTGACTAACCAAGCTGGGCAGCAGAGAGGAGCTCGACAAGAAGAGGCTGACACTTCAAGGATTAGTGAGTTCTTAAGGATGAATCCCCCAATTTTCATTGGTTCGAGCACTACAGAGGATTCAGAGAACTTCATTGAGAAACTGAAAAAGGTTTTTGATATGATGCATGTTACTGATACTGCGAAAATTGAGCTAGCTGCATATCAGATGAAAAATGTTGCTAGGACTTGGTTTGATCAGTGGAAAGGGGGTAGAGCTGAGGATGCACCACCTGCGAGTTGGGCATGTTTTGAAGAGGTTTTCTTGGGGCGTTTCTTTCCCCGAGAACTAAAAGAGACTAAGGTACGTGAGTTCCTCACACTTAAGCAGGATTCTCTAAGCGTTCATGAGTATGGGTTGAAGTTCACCCAACTGTCTCGCTATGCTCAGGAAATGGTTGCGGACATGAGGAGTAGGATGAGTCTGTTTGTTGCTGGGTTGTTCCGTCTATCAAGCAAAGAGGGTTGAAGTTCCTCACACTTAAGCAGGATTCTCTAAGAGTTCATGAGTATGGGTTGAAGTTTACCCAACTGTCTCGCTATGCTCCAGAAATGGTTGCGGACATGAGGAGTAGGATGAGTCTATTTGTTGCTGGGTTGTCCCGTCAATCAAGTAAAGAGGGTCGGGCAGCAATGCTTATTGGGAACATGGACATTTCAAAGTTGATGGTCTATGTGCAACAGGTAGAGGAAGAGAAGCTGAGGGATAGAGAAGAGTTCAAGAACAAAAGGGCTAAGATAGGGAACGAGTCCGGGCAGCAGAACAGCAATGCCAACTGGTCATCTTTCCAACAGAAACAGAAGGGACATGCTCCATCATCAGCTAGTGCACCTTCACCTAAGAACAAGGGTGAGTACTATGGTCAGAATTCTAGAGCTAAGCCTGCCTATTCTCACGGCAATATGGCGCAAGGGGGTAGTAAGCCTCCTACCTGCGCCAAGTGTGGTAGGAACCATTCAGGTGTGTGTCATGAGGGATCAACTGGTTGTTTCAAGTGTGGCCAGACTGGGCATTTCATGCGAGAGTGTCCAAAGGGCAAGCAGGGAAATGGTAATGGGGGCAATAGAGCTCAGTCTTCTTCAATTGCTCCACCAGACAGAGTTGCACCTAGAGGGGCTACTTCCGATACTAGCGGAGGAACAAATCGCTTGTATGCTATCAACAGTCGCCAAGAGCAAAAGGATTCGCCAGATGTTGTCGCTGGTATGATTCAAGTCTTTGACTTTACTATTTATGCCTTGCTAGATCCAGAAGCGAGTTTATCTTTTGTAACTCCTTATGTTGCTATGAACTTTGATGTTATTCCTGAGCAACTTAGTGAACCATTCAGTGTTTCTACACCTGTTGATGAGTCTATTCTAGCAGAGAGAGTCTATCGTTATTGTCCTATTTCCGTCAATCACAAGAGTACCATGGCTGATCTAGTTGAGTTAGACATGGTAGACTTTGATGTCATTCTTGGTATGGATTGGCTTCATGCCTGTTATGCCTCAGTTGATTGTAGAACTCGAGTAGTCAAGTTTCAATTTCCTAATAAGCCAGTCTTAGAGTGGAAAAGCAGCTCAACAGTGCCTAAGGGTTGTTTCATTTCGTACATTAAGGCAAGGAAGTTAGTTTCTAAAGGGTGTGTCTATCACATAGTCCGAGTTAATTACTCAAGTGTTGAGGTACCTCCTATTCAGTCAGTCCCAGTAGTAAAAGAGTTTCCAGAAGTCTTTCCAGATGATCTTCCTGGAGTCCGTCCTGAGAGAGAGATAGACTTCGGTATAGATCTTATTCCAGATACTCGTCCTATCTCTATTCAGCCATACAAAATGGCACCAGCTGAGTTGAAAGAATTGAAAGAGCAGTTGAAAGATCTTTTAGATAAGGGCTTTATTCGACTAAGTGTCTCACCTTGGGGCTCTTCGGTCTTGTTTGTGAGAAAGAAGGATGGTTCCCTTAGGATGTGTATAGATTCCCATCAATTGAACAAGGTTACCATCAAGGATAAGTATCCTCTTCCAAGGATTGATGATCTTTTCTATCAACTTCAGGGTGCTTCTTGTTTTTCTAAAATAGACCTCAGATCAGGTTACCATCAGTTGAAAGTAAGGGAACGTGACATTCCAAAGACAGCATTCAGGACCCATTATGGTCATTATGAGTTTGTGGTCATATCGTTCGGTTTAACCAATGCACCAGTAGCGTTCATGGACCTTATGAATAGAGTCTTCAAACTTTATTTAGATATGTTTGTAATCGTCTTCATTGATGACATACTAATCTATTCAAGGAATGAAGAAGATCATGCTAGTCACCTCAGAATAGTTCTTCAGACTTTGAAAGATAAGGAGTTGTATGCCAAGTTCTCTAAGTGTGAGTTTTGGCTTGAGTATGTGGCATTCTTAGGACATATTGTGTCTGGAGAGGGAATTAAAGTTGATACTCAGAAAATTGAGGCAGTGCAGAATTGGCCTAGATCCACATCTCCAACGGATATTAGGAGTTTCTTGGGTTAAGCTGGCTATTATAGAAGGTTTGTTGAGGGGTTCTCGTCTATCTCATCCCCTTTGACAAAATTGACTCAGAAGACAGTTAAGTTTCAATGGTCTGAAGCTTATGAGAAAGGCCTTCAGGAATTGAAGAAGAGGTTGACTACTGCCCTAGTGTTGTCCTTACCAGAAAGTACTCACGATTTCGTGGTGTATTGTGATGCATCTAGAGTTGGCTTGGGTTGTGTCCTAATGCAGAATGGCAAGGTGATAGCTTATGCCTCCAGACAGTTGACGGTTCATGAGAAGAACTATCCAA
This sequence comes from Solanum stenotomum, assembly GCF_019186545.1. Taxonomy (NCBI): domain Eukaryota; kingdom Viridiplantae; phylum Streptophyta; class Magnoliopsida; order Solanales; family Solanaceae; genus Solanum; species Solanum stenotomum. The sequence continues at coordinate 35,362,434 of NC_064287.1, forward strand.
CCCATGACTTAGAGTTGGCTGCGGTAGTCTTCGCTTTGAAGATTTGGCGTCACTACTTGTATAGTGTTCATGTTGATATATTCATTGATCATAAGAGCCTTCAGTCTATGTTCACCCAAAAAGAGCTTAATCTCAAACAGAGGAGGTGGTTAGAATTACTCAAGGATTATGACATGAGTATTTTTTACCACCCAGGTAAGGCTAATGTGGTTGCTGATGCGTTAAGCAGGTTATCTATGGGTAGTACCGCCCATGTTGAGGAAGAAAAGAGAGAGTTAGCAAAGGATGTGCACAGACTTGCACGCTTGGGAGTCAAACTTATGGATTCCACAGAAGGAGGAATAGTGGTGACGAATGGGGCTGAATCATGGTTAGTCTCAGAAGTGAAAGAAAAGCAAGACCAAGATCCCATTTTGCTTGAATTGAAGGCAAATGTTCATAAGCAAAAAGTATTAGCTTTTGAACAATGGGGAGATGGTGTTTTGAGATATCAAGGTAGATTGTGTGTACCTATGGTGGATGGACTCCAAGAGAGGATCATGGAGGAAGCTCATAGCTCCAGATATTCCATTCATCCGAGTTACACAAAGATGTATCGTGATTTGAAAGAAGTGTATTGGTGGAATAGTATGAAGAAGAGCATTGTAGAATTTGTTGTTAAGTGTCCAAATTGCCAACAAATTAAAGTTGAGCACCAAAGGCCCGATGGTTTGGCACAGAATATAGAACTTCCGGAATGGAAGTGGGAGATGATTAATATGGATTTCATCACAGGCTTGCCAAGGTCTCACAGACAGCATGATTCTATTTGGGTGATTGTCGATAGAATGACAAAATCAGCCCATTTTCTGCCGGTAAAGATTACCCATTCAGCAGAAGATTATGCCAGGTTATATATTCAGGAGGTGGTAAGACTTCATGGAGTCCCAGTATCCATTATTTCATATAGAGGTGCACAATTTACTGCACAGTTCTGGAAATCTCTTTAGAAAGGCTTGGGTTCAAAGGTGAACTTAAGTACTGTCTCTTCTTTCATCCTCAGACTGATGGGCAAGCAGAGCGCACTATTCAGACATTAGAAGATATGTTGAGAGCTTGTGTGATTGATTTCAAAGGGAATTGGGATGATCACCTACCTCTCATTGAGTTTGTTTACAACAACAGTTACCACTCTAGCATCCAAATGGCTCCTTATGAAGCTCTTTTTGGGAGAAGATACAGATCTCCTATTGGATGGTTTGAAGTTGGTGAAGCAGGGTTGATAGGACCCGATTTAGTTCACCAAGCTATGGAGAAGGTGAAAGTGATTCAAGAAAGGTTGAAAACGGCACAGAGTCATCAAAAATCATACACTGATGTTAGGAGAAGGGCGTTAGAGTTCGAAGTAGATGATTGGGTATATTTGAAAGTTTCACCCATGAAGGCTATTATGAGGTTTGGTAAGAAGGGAAAGCTTAGTCCCCGGTATAATGGACCTTATCAAATATCCAAAAGGATTGGCAATGTAGCGTATGAGTTAGAGCTACCACAAGAGTTAGCAGCGGTTCATCCGGTATTTCACATCTCTATCTTGAAGAAATGCATGGGCGATCCTTCATTGATCCTACCAACTGAAAATATTAGGATCAAGGATAGCTTATCCTATGAGGAGATTCCTGTTCAGATGTTAGATCGCCAAGTTCGTAGGTTGAGAATGAAAGATGTAGCATCAGTCAAGGTCCTTTGGAGGAACCAATTTGTTGAAGAAGCTACTTGGGAAGCTGAGGAGGATATGAAAAAGAGATATCCACATCTCTTTGAAACCGGAGAAAATGTTGACCAAGGTACTAATTTTCTTCTTAGTACTACCTAAATTATGAGTAAGAATATTGTTTGTTTGCATTTACTTGTTGGGTGTTTGAACTTGATGTTATTACCCTTAGCTTAGTAAGAGTAAATCTCATTCGAGGAAGAATGTTCCCAAGGGGGAGATATTGTAACATCTCGCAACTAAAAAGAACTAGAAGGAAGTTTAAAATCTGGAAAATTGCAAGTAAGTTAAAAATTGAGTTTTTGGTCAACTGCAATCGGCCATAACTCCTAGCTCAGGATGAGTTAAGTGTAGTTCCAAATATGGTTGGAAAGCTCTTGGGATGATCTTTCCAACGCCTCCAAGTTTGCGCGATTCTGAGTTCGTATGAGTGAGTTATCCCCTTTGGAAGTTGGGTTGTTGGATTAAAGAAATGTCCAATCCGAAATTTTAAGGGGTATTTTAGTCTTTTCATTTGCCCTATTATTTTAATCTGTTTTTAGGAGTTTAATATGAGTCAAATTAGATTTTATTCAATTTTAGAATTTGGAATTTCTCCCTAGGGCTAAGGAAAAAGGAGAAGAGAAAAGAAGGAGAAAAGAGCAAATTCATCAAGATCGATCAAGGAAGTTGGTGTTTCGCCAAGGATTTGCTTCTATTATGTATGTGAGGCTCTCATAACGTTGGGATCGTTCTCCCACGTGCCAAGCATATTTATTTCAGTTTGGATTTGTCCTAAAAGCATATGAATATTGATGATCTTCATACCTATTCTTCAATTTGACTGAGTTGGCAAGTTTCTGAGTTCGTTACGTCGCATTATAGGGTCGTTTCAAGTTAGGTTCTTAGGTACATTTGATGGGTATATGTATCTAAAAGTAATCTGGAAAAAAAAAAGAACAGAGTTTGGGTGATTTGGGGTTGGAAAACGAAGAAGAAATTTCATCGGACAGAATTAAGGGGTGGCCGTGCGTCATGCGCCTAGTGCCCAGATTTGAATATTTGAGCTTCGCGTCGCGGAGTTGACACGAGGTGTTCTGCCTCAAAAGATGTTTTCGGAACCAAAATTTAATTATGCCTCCGCGTCGCGGAGCCACCTTCAAATCTTGAGTTTCGGTCTTTTCTCAGGTTTAGCAATCTAAAATCATTCCTAAACAACATGAGATCTTTCTAATCACAAATCTTAATCCTTGAATCCATAATTCAATTCAAGGATCAGTTAAGAGCCAAGTCAAGAACAGTTACAAACGTTATAACCTTGTTTTAAGACTTAAGTTTTGAGTTTAGTAAAGAGTAATGTTGAAGTTCTTTCCTTCAAAGAAACGTATGGGGACTAAGTATTTCCCAAATAGATTTAAAATGTTTTACACATTTAAATAAAAGCGGAAACTGAGATTTCCAAAAGGCTTTGGGGCTAGTTTTCATAAAAGAGTAATAGCTTTCTAAATGAAGCAAGTAAGGAAACTGATATTTCCAAAATAGCTTTTGAGCTAAGTTTTTGAGCACTAATCTCAAATCACAGAAGAAGTATGTTTTTAAAACATAAGAGCAAATATATTTTGGGAGTAGTATTGAGCACTGAATTGGAGACGAGCATGAGTTTAGATAACCCACGTCACCATAGAACCATGTAGCCATCATGGGTAGAAAAGGGTCATACTTTTTAGATGAATCTTTTTCGCAATAGACTAGTGGATCCATTAGGCAGTTCAGGTTCCATACATTTGGCCGGGCATAGGATGCGCTAGCAGCGTGAGGTAGATCGTTGTATCATCACTATAGCTCTTATGTGATGATTGTCGGTTAGAGAAACTCCCACAGAAGTTATTGTATTTTTACATACATCTCAGAGTTATGTTGTATCCTTGTATATACACAGAGTTGACATCATGTTTTTAAACAGCTTTTCTTTATATTGCACTTGTTTAAACTGCTTTATATTGAAATGAGTTCAGTAAGTATTCATGAGTTGAGAAGAGTCAAGGTAAGTGTTTCTTTCAGATTTCCCTCTCAAGCCTATGTTCTTTTAGCATTCCAACTCGCATACTCGTACATTCAATGTTCTGATGCCAATTGGCCTGCATCTTATTATGATGCAGCCACAGGTAACTAGGATCGGCATTCCGATGCATCGTTGATCCAATGAGCAGTTCAAAGTCTGTTGGTTAGCCTCCTTGTTTTTCGGAGGATCCATTTCATTGCTTTCTAGTTTAGTTTATTAGGAAGTTGTGGGGGCTGTCCCAACATTCATCTCAGTTATTATTAGAGGCTTCATAGACAGTCAGATGTTAGTTCTTTAGTCTTATTCATTTCATTTGTATCGTTTAAGACTTGAGTTTGCTTTAAAGGCCAGTTGAATGTTCCTTTATAACATTCTAATTACTTCATAAATGTGTATGGGATGAGTTACGTCTTCCGCTGAGTTAGTAAGTCAGGCCAAGAGTTCGCTTTAGGCCAGCAATGGTCTTCGAGTGCCGGCCACGTCCAGGGTGTAGGCTCGAGGCGTGACAGTCACGACATTAAATCAGATCATGATGACGCCTACTATAAGCCCCTAGTAAGATAGGAAAAACCTAAGATCACTAGCAATAAATAAAATTAAAAACAACTAACATGGAAGAGATAACAACATAAGAATGGGAACTCCAAGCATAGATATATAACAAATGGTATAAAATATAGGAAAAATGCACAAGTACTCCCC
>NC_064287.1:35366935-35382297 GCF_019186545.1 Solanum stenotomum
CTCAGAGACACTTATACTATACTAAGGTACTATTCCCCCCCCCCCACCCGAACTTATTTTATAAATAATTTTCTATCCGTTTTCGAACTACATGGCACTATCTTCTGGGCCCTATGCGTATTGACAATTTTTTCAAGCTATCTGGTTGATAGTGCCACGTAGACCGAAAAGGAGTAGAAAATTATATATTAATAAGTTCAGAGGGATAATAGGACCTTAGTATAGTATAAGTGTCTCTGAAATTTTAGGCATAGGTTGGGAGGGTACTTATGCATTTTCCCTAAAATATACAACAAGGTACCAAAAGAATTAAAGAAAGATAAATACATACAAAAGATAAACATTGAACCTGGTGCACCATTACAAAAGCATCTAAAATACAGAAAGAGAACTACATAACACATGTCTTTGTAACAAAATACAAAATATATAGACAGGACATAAAAAAGAAAACTAGAAAGTCGTCGGACGCAAAGAGCTCATCATGATTCAAACAAAAAGGGCCTCGAACAATCAGGTATCAATGAGGATTGCTCGTACTAGGCACAATATTAGAAAATATGATAAAACCAAGGGTAAGTATCAAAATATTGGTACTCAGCAGGAATCATAGGCCAACCGAGCTCAAAAAGATACTATATAGTATAAGAAGCGTGATAGCGCTAACACTGAGTTAAAAGTTACCCTAGAAAGTCATTCTAACAAGAAAAGAGGATGAAGATAATAATAATATCGAAAAACACACTACACACAAGTTTATTAAAAATGGCCATAAAATATGGTATGAGGTAATGCATATGTGGCCAACACATAAAGTAACAAGGCCCGAATTTGCCTTAAAGTTGATGTCCAACGAAAATGAAGGATTTCAAAAAGACCATGTTTTCCATCAATAAATTAATAATACACTCCAACAGAGCTAAAATCCAATAAAAAGCAACATTTTTTGCCTCCAACTCATGCTATTATCAAATATGAATGCATACTAATCAGAAATACATAAACTTGAACACATTTATATCACACACAAACATGGTAAAGCTCCTTCCACAGTACATATGTACTCACCTGGAAATCCTGCCAGTGCAAGTTCACTATCCCAGGACCACAATCTCAATAAAAGAGATAAAGATACAACCATCAAAAGTAAATCATAAGGATACACTAAATAAGAAAAAAACAATGTTTATAATTAAATTTAAACCCCCTAAAGTATTCTAAAGGCTCTATTTTAATAAAGTCAAGGTTAAGATCAACCTACACTTAAGGGTTAAGCCACCAAAACAACTCTAAATTTGTGAAAATAACCAATTCATACATAAGGATCATTTTAAGTATAATTCTACTCGACAACTTTTCCTAACGATCACAAAACCTATAAAACATAGAATCTAACAGAGCTAAGTCTAAGAAAAGTTAATCACTACCTCAAAATGTCACTGCAACACAAACTATAGCTCAGAACCCCCCCCCCCGGTGACATGCTATCAGAAATAGAAATTGACATGCTATCAGAAACAGAAATTACGCATCAAAATGAAAAAAGGATACCCATATGATGTCACAAAATCCAGATAGGAAAATGGGTAAAAAGAATCAACCCTTAGACCTCAACAATGAAACTGAAAACTAACTCCAACATTATGTTCTCCTTGAGGTACCCCCCCCCCCTCCGGCGATGAGAGAACCAACTACCAACCCAAACATAATGCATCCAACAAATTTAAGAAACAAGTCATGATATCAAATGCTACGAAAATGGTTTAAAATAATTAAAGGATCAAATTTCCATAAACTCAATCATTTAACAAAATCTTTTGCAGAATTGAACTCCCTAGAAACTGAAATTGATAGTAAAAAAAATCTTTAAGTATCTGAAATAAAGGGGATGCAACCCCAAGTAAGAAAACAATAAACTAAGTCTAAGAAATGACCAAGTCCGAATAGTTTGACAAATAAATAGAGAAGAACCCATGGCCACTTGGAAGAGTATCTCACCCTTGAATTCAAAGTCATGTGTCTCTCAATTGAGGTCTCGAAGAAGCCGCCTAAATATGCCTTATACTCAATAATTAAGGAGCAAGTGCAGTATCAGTACACAACAAGTAAGATCGTATGATGAGTTCCAAAATATGAATGTAAACAGGTAACTATAGTACATTAATTCAAGCCAACACATATATCAATGGTCACAACATGATGCATGTTCCCAATAAGAAACCTTGAATTAACCTATGCATGAAACATGTCTCACATCATCGATAAATGCACATACTTGGTCCTCTCGTGGAGCACCAAAACACAAACGGTTAGTGTACTAGTGGAGTACCTCGACCAACTAGTGTTATGATTCAGACCATGAGTGGTATATATCCGAGTCAACTGTTAGTATCATGTACCAGTGTGGTACTCAAGCCAACCATCAATCACAATCACAATGAACAACCAATTTGAAATCATAAGTAGACAAGTAGGCTCATTGCATGAGATTACCACACAATATCATTTCACATTAACCTTCCAGATTCCCTCACATGCTTGCACATAATACTACACAGCAGTTAACATTCTCACATTACATACTTTGGAAAATAATAAATCATTACCTACCTCAAATCAAGCCTAGAAAACTCTAAAGAAGTTGAGCTTACCTTTTTTAAATTTTGTTGTCTTGTTCTTGGTCTAAATAATAATGAAAACGAAATATTCAATCAATAACCGCCTAACAATACCCAGATTATAACCAAATCCTTAACCCCAAGAAAATTCATGATCATTCTACCCCACATTGGTTCTTTCCATCATTAATGCAAGTTTAAAACCCTCCCCCAAGAATAACCCTCTAGATTTTAAGACTTAAGAATCAATTTACAAGTTAAGAGAGTAATTCACATATCTTTGCCGAAGAAAATGGTGAAAAAAACTATAAAAGAATTCCCTGAATTGCCTTCCTTCTCCCCAAGAACAAGGTCCTGAAAATAAGAGGGTTTTGGAAACTTTTCTGCATTAAATCTCGACTTACCCTGCAATACCTCCCCGACCCACTCTAGCAGCATCACCATAGAGGTCCAACCCGCTATAGCGCGTGAAAACTCATCCCTCTATAGAAGCATGATACTCGTTATAACGGCTTGCATGGAATCAGAAAAGTAGAAACCTCCCCAAAAGCCCCTATTTCGCAACACACCTTTTACCATTAATGTTCTTTACGAACCCTTCATGCTAAGTTTGATACCGGAGATTTACTCACCTGAATTCCATTCTAAAAGGCTCTATGGGTTCCTTAATGTATTAGATACTAGAAAACATAAATCAATCTTAGACATATCACACAACATATTCTCGAATTTCTATAGACCTCACTTTGCTCAGATTTCGTCTGAGACTGGCCTAGCCTTGAATTTTTAAGTTTGTACCCAAAAAGCATTTTGACCTTATTTTTTTACCATTGGTCTACCAATAACAACCCAAATGGGTCATCACAACGAATCTCATGCCCCAAAATAGGGGGAAAAGTAGGGAAAATTTTGACCTCAAATGGTCGTAAAAGCTAACTTTCAAGAAAATAGAATTTAAGGAATTTGAGACCAAAAATGACAATAAATTAAAGCACAAATACGATTTAGAAAACAAATGGGGAAGAAACTTACCTTTGAATTAAGGGAAGTGATCAATAATTGAGTAAAAACTCCTCTAACCTGAGCCGAACAATGGAGGACAATCCTTCAGTAATATGGAAATAAAGAGAAAGTGACTTGAAACACCCATTGATTGCAACTCCTACAGACTTTTGTTGCTAGTGTGGAAGAGATGACGCTAGAGCAACAAACTCTGTAGTTGTGGCTTCCTACGAACATCACTTGCTTTTTCTGGTGCAACAGGCATACCGAAGGAGTGAGTGCATCAACAACTTGGAACAAACATCCAAATTTCTGAACGAACCCTTCGGGTTCATTTGGAGTCTTGCCAGTGCAAAGTGAATATACTACCCTACCAAAAATGGTATTTCCAGAAAATGAAACAACCAACAGATGTCGTCTCAATGAAATAATGATCGAAGTCAACACTATGGTAAAAATAGTTTAAAACATGAAACTCAAACATTTATAAATATATTCATTGTTTATATTTTTATATGTCATATGAAAGACACAAAAAATTTATAGATCTTTTCTAATTATATCTTTACATATAACTTGTTAAAACATGTGTTCATGTGAAAAAAATTTATCGCTTGTTGGTGGCTACTGGTTTCTCTTTTTTTTTTTTGGAGAAGTGAAAAGTGAATTTGTGAGGAATCAAAGATTTTCCATCTTTGTTTCAATTTGATTTCTCTATTTTCGGTGAAAACTCTATGGTTCACGTTAATTAATGAAACTACTTCTATCATTATCACTATTTCTAGTTTTGTCACAAAGAATTAACATATTTTTTTGTGCTTCCATAGAAATGAATTAATTCTTTATTAGGAAGTAGTTAATATTTGTTGATTTTCTTTTAATCATCTGCTATTTCATTCTGGCAATCTCTCTATCTCTTTTCTCTCATCTATTGTCCTCTTTCTTTTTCGCCTTATATTCTCTCTCACCACTGAGAAGATCCAACTATCGTTAGCACTGTTGTTTCTAAAAAGTGTGATCAGTACAGATTCGTTCCAGTAAAGACCAGATAGGGCAACTTCCAACCATTTCCGACATCTTTCAACCATTTTTTGCGACCTCCAGCCATATATGGTGACCTCTTTAACAACATATAACAATTCAAGTGACACCCAAATTTAGGTTTCTTGTTGTCTTTAAACCTCGCAGCACTACTAGGTCTATCTCGATCTTGCTCTTTGAAGAATATAAGTGACTCCATATCTTAACCTAACTATATCTTATTCAGAACTTAATTCCACTATCTGTTGTTCAAAGTTTGTGAATTTCATAATCTTCCCTTGATTTCTTTCCATAGTATTGTATAAGTACTGCTAGTGTTTGTATTATCACTGTGTATTAACTAATTCATTGTATTTTTTGCTTGTCATTTAACTTTCTAGAGTTAAAAGTTACCTTAGAAAGTTAAATGGGAAGCAAAAAATACAATGAATTAGTAAATACACTGATAAAACTAACACTAGCAGTACCTATACAATAGCGTGGAGAGAAATCAGGGGAAGATTATGAAATTCACATACTTTGAACAACATATAGTGCAACTAAATTCTAAATAAGATATAGTTAGGATGAGATATAGAGTCACTAATATATTCTTAAAAGAACAAGATTAACAGAAGATCGAGATAGACCTGGTAGTGCCGCTAGGTTGAAGATAGCAAGAAACTTAATTAAATTTGTATGTCGTTTGAATTTCTAGATGTCGTCGAAAGTCCACGGAGGTTGAAAAAATGGTTAGAAGTCATCGAAAATGGATGGATGGAACCCTATCTGTCTTTATTGGAGTCGTCGTATGTTGTTGGATGTCCCTAGAGGTCGCCATAAATGGTTGGAGGTTGCTAGAAACGGCTTAAGTCGCTGGAACTGACTGGAAGTCGTATGTTGTTGGATGTCCCTAGAGGTCGCCATAAATGGTTGGAGGTCGCCATAAATGGTTGGAGGTCGCTAGAAACGGCTTAAGTCGCCGGAAATGACTGGAAGCGCCCTATCTAGTCTTTACTGGACAAATATGAAATGCATATGTACTAACCATACTTTTTGGCAAAATTAGTGCCGACGATAGTTGGATCTTGTCGGTGGTGAGAGGAGAATGTGAAAAAGAAAGAGAACAATACAGAAGAGAAAGAGATCGAGAGATATCCTAAATGAAATAGCAGATGATTAAAAGAAAGTCAACAAATATTAACCACAGTCTAATAAAGAATTAATTCCTTTCTATGGAAGCATAGAAAAAAAATATTAATTCTTTGAGACAAAAGTAGAAATTGTGATAATGATAGAAGTAGTTTCACTAATTAACGTGAACCATAGAGTTTTAACCGAAACTAGAGAAACCAAATTGAAACAAGAATGAAAAATCTTTGATTCCTCACTCATTCACTTCTCACTTCTCCAAAAAAACACGCTTTACATAAAAATAAAGAGAAACATGTAGGCACCAACAAGTGATTAAAAAAAATTCGCATAAACACCTGTTTTAGCAAGATATATATAAAGATATAATTAAAATATATCTACCATTTATTTTGTGTTTCATTGTGAAAGATACTCATAAAACAATTAATTTATTTATAAGACTTATCTATCTCTATTACAGTTTATTAAGAAAAAAATTAAAAGACTTCTAAAATAAAAGTCTTGTTATTTAGCAATAATTAAATAAGATTATATTGAAAGCAATAAGATATAGTTAATTCTACTTATCAAGTCAGGTTATTAAAGCTAGAAAAAAATTGTCAATAATTCACTAAATTAGATGATATATTTTTACACGAATAAGAACATTTTTTAATAACCACTCGAAAATCACAAATAAAGTACATAATTTAATTTGTAACTTTTGAATGCTTTTTTTCATGCTTTTGTTCATGTGTTTAGGTCACGACCCGCAATTAGATCATGATGGTGCCTACTATGAACCCCTAGTAGCCAAGCAAAAACCCAAGATCACTAGCGATAAAAAAAAAAACTAAAAATAACTAACATGGAATAAATAACATAAGAATGGGAACTCCTAGCATAAATATATATAAAATGGTATAAAATATACAACAAGGTACCAAAAGAATTAAAGATAGAAAAATAAGCTTAACACTAGACCCGGTATCACAATTACAAGAACGTCTAAACTACATAAAGGGAGCATACACCAAGTCAACAACAACAACAACATACCCAGTGAAATCCCACTAAGTGGGGTCTGGGGAGGGTAGAGTGTACGCAGACCTTACCACTACCTCATGGAGGTAGAGAGGCTATTTCCGGAGGACCCTCAGCTCAAGTACGACAACCCAAGTAAAAGAAGAGGAAACATTATATAGGACATAGTATCCAATAAGAGAAAAGTGCATAATCAACAAAGGAGACAATAACATCAAGAAAATACTGTGAGAGGTGAAACGCAGTAAACGACAAATGGCTATAGGATCACAGACAAGAACAGCATACACCAAGTCCTTGTAACAAAATACAAAATATATAGACAACACAAAAAGAAAAAAGTAGAAAGTCGTCGGATGCAAAGAGCTCACCATGATCCAAACAAAAAAGGCCTCGAACGATCAGGTATCAATGAGGATGGCTCGTACTAGGCGCAATATCAAAAAAAATGTAAGAGTCAAGTATGAGTCAAAATATTGGTACTCAGTAGGCACCATAGTCCGACCGAACTCAGAAAGATACTATATAGTATAAGAAGCATGATAGCGCTAACACTATGAGTTAAAAGTTACCCTAGAAAGTCATTCTAACAAGAAAAGAGGGTGAAGATAATAATAATATCGAAAAACACACTACACACAAGTCTATTAGAAATTGCCATAAATTATGGGATGAGCTAATGCACATGTGGCCAATGCATAAAGTAAAAAGGCATTTGCCTTGTTTGGCACCTTGTAGTCTCCGAGAGACATTTTGCATACCCGCATTAACTCAACTACAAATGAGATAATACTAAAACCAAAAATTCAATTTGTGGGCCACTGTAGCTTATTATACAATATCAGTAAACATATGCTTCAAAATAAGAAAACCAACAAATTTACGATACAATCTCTCTAAAAGTTGATGTCCAACGAAAATGATGCAAGATTTCAAAAACACCCAAGTTTTCCATCAATTAATTAGTAATATGCTCCTACAAAGCTCAAATCCAATAAAAATCATGGCATAAAAGTTTTAAAAAATGAAAACCAATATTTTTTTTGCCTCCAACTCATGCTATTATCAAACATGAATGCATGCTAATCAGAAATACATAAAGCTTGAACACATTTATATCATGCACAAACATGGTAAAGCTCCTTCCAAAGTACATAAGAAATCCTGGCAGTCAATAAAAGAGAAAAAGATACAACCATCAAAGTAAATCATAAGGATACACCAAATAAGAAAAAAAACAATGTTTATAATTAAATTTAAACCCCCTAGAGTATTCTAAAGGCTCTATTTCAATCAATGTTAAGATCAACCTACACTAAGGGTTAAGCAACCAAAACAACTCTAAATTTTTTAAAATGGACAATTCATACATAAGGATCATTTTAAGCATAATTCTACTAGACAATTTTTCCTAACGATCACAAAACCTGTAATATATAGAATCTAACAAAGCTAAGTCTAAAAAAGGTTAATCGCTACCTCAAATTTCATCGCAACACAAACTATAACTCAGAAGTTTCCCCCTGACATGTTATCAGAAATATAAACTACGCGTCAAAATGAAAAAAAGGATACCCATATGATGTCACAAAATCCAAATTGGAAAATGGGTAAAAAAATCAACCCTTATATCCAAACAATAAAACCGAAAACTAATTCCAACACTATGTTCTCCTTGAGGTACGAACGTTACGATCCTGACCCACCGTGATTGGCACCCACACTAACCCACCGATGGGAGAACCAACTATCAACCCAAACATAACGCATCAAACCAATTTAAGAAACAAGTCCTGATATAAAATGCTACGAAAATGGTTTAAAATAATTAAAGGATCAAATTTCAATAAACTCAATCATTTAACAAAATCTTTTGGAATTTAACAACCTAGAAACTGAAATTCATAGTACAAAAACTCTAAAGTATCTGAAATAAAGGGGATGCAACCCCAGGTAAGAAAATAATAAACTAAAGTCTAAGAAATGTCCAAGTCTGAATAGTTTGACAAATAAATAGAGAAGAACCCATGGTCACTTGGAAGAGTAGCTCACCCTTGAATTCAAAGTCACGAGTCTCTCAATTGAGGTCTCGAACAAGTCGTCTAAATAAGCCTTATACTCAATAAGAAAGGAGCAAGTGCAGTATCAATACACAAACACTGTGTACAGGTAAGATCATACGACGGCGAGTTCCAAACTATGAATGTGAACAGGTAACTATAGTGCATTAATACAAGCCAACACATATCAATGGTCACAACGTGATACAAATTCCCAATCACAAACCTTAAATTAACCAATGCATGAAACATGTCTCACATGATCAAAAAATGCACATACCTGGTCCTCTCATGGAACACCAAAACACAAATTGTTAGTGTACCGGTGCGGTACCTTGACCAACGATTCATACCATGAGTGGTATATATCCAAGCCAACCATTAGTATCATCATCATGTACGAGCGTGGTACTCAAGCCAACTATCAATCACAAACAACAATCAGAATCACAATCACAATGAACAACCAACTTAAAACCGTAAGTAGATAACCAAGTTCATTGCATGAGATTACCACACGATATCATTTCACATTAACCTTCCAATTTCCCCCTCCGCATTGCACATAATACTAAACAACAGTTAACATTCTCACATTACATACTTTGGAAAATAATAAATCAAGCCTTGGGAACTCTAAAGAAGTCGAGCTTACCTTTTTTGAACTGCCTAGTCTTGTTCTTGGTCAAAATAACAATGAAAACGAAATAATCCAGATTGTTACCAAATCCTTAACCCCAAGAAAATTCATGATCATTCTACCCCACATTGGTTCTTTCCATCATTAATGCAAGTTTAAAACCCTCCCCCCAAGAATAACCCTCTAGATTCTAAGACTTAATAATCAATTTACAAGTTAAGGTTGTAATTCACAAACCTTTGCCGAAGAAAGTGGTGAAAAAAGCTGTAAGAGAATTCCCTAAATTGACTTCCCTCTCCCCAAGAATAGTGTAGAAAATAAGAGGGTTTTGGGAACTTCTCTACATTAAATTATGGCTTAATGAAAGGGAACTATTTAACTACCACGAACGGCCAGAGATAGCTTTTGAATCCCAAACAATACTCAAAACCCACAAACCTTTTTTCTTAAAATAGATTTAGTTAGATTATGAGAGTGTTTTCGTCTTTTTCGTCTTGAATATAAATTTTGCGTCTCCCATCCAAAAGAGGCTTCTGTAAAAAGTGAAGGAAAGGGAGGTTTTATAGAAGGAAGATTAGGTCATAATTGGGGGAAATGTGAGTGGAAATTCGAATGGAATTTGAAATTCAAAACCTTGGATAAGGCTGGGATGAGCTGGATTTGTACTAATCTTGTACAGTTCTCAACCGATTGAGAATAGCATCCATTTGATCTTGAGAGAAGGAAGAAGAGGCAACGGGATTGTTCAACGAGTCTCCAACGTCCTTGTACAAATGGATAAGGGAAAGGACAAGCCCGCGTTTCTGGAGCTTGTACTGGTTGTCGACCCCGTGAGGAAGACGACACGAGGGATCGTACTGGTTACTATACGAGGGTGTATGTAGATGTGTATGTATCGATGGATCTGGGAAGAAATGAGCTGCTGTATGAATCGAAATTGCTGGGCTGTTTTTGGGCTGGTTTGGTCTTAAAACCTGGCTGAAAAGAGGGTTTAAAAGATGGGTGAAGAGACTACATTTTGCATTTACAAGATGGCTATATTGATTGCAATTTTGACCAAGTAAACTAAGAATTTAGTCAAATTGAATTAATTAGTGAATCCAGCTAAATATTGAATAAGACAAATTAATATTAATTAATTAATGAATTTCTTAATTTTAAAAACATACATATTAATTTAAAATTATAAAAATGACAAAATTAATTAAAAAATAACTTGAAAATACCTCTCTCTATCTCTCTCTATATATATGATTTAAAATTGTTTGAAATTAAAGAAGCTCAAAGATTAATCTATATTATGGAGGATCAAAATTGAGTGTCAACAACTGTCTCTTTCTTTGGGTAGGGTCGATAAATGAGATCAGGAACAAAGAAAATTGACAATCTAATTTTGACCGACCACATCTTCATCTTTTTGACGGGATTTAGTACAGACATTGGGAAATTATGGTCAGACCCCGGTATCAAGTTTCCTACATATCTTAGCCTATATGAGAATTCAGGTCACTTAAAGTTCATCATGATTCTTGATTTGACGAACGATTATGAAAGAATTCAAAAGTTATCTCGATGTCGAATTATGGAGAGACAGAAAAGCTTAGGAACAAAATGAGGAGAGATTATTGGAATACACCCGAGTTTTCAACATTGAGTCCGCCTACATAGCCTTAAACTTGAGAAATCAAGTTGTTTGTAGTTCATCTCTATCGGTTGAAAAGGAAACTTAGTATGCTACAATAACATTTGGTTCTAGAAGAGTGATAAATAAGTTGAATTGTGAAAAAGGGCTTACAACCTCTTAGCCATGATTGTGGTGCACTTCACACCCATAATTAAGAACTTACACGAACACAATTTTCAAAGCTCTTCATGTATTGTCACCTGAATTAGAAAATTTACTTCCGGTGAAAGTCTAAAATTTCCAGCGGATGCGAAACTAAAATTTTTATACCCTAAGAAATACTCACATGTCTTTTGACAGGGATGTGGTTTGATTGTGACGGAAGTTGCTCCTCAACTCGTGTCTTAAGAGTTCCACGTTGTGTTGCATCCTTGTTGATACATCTAAACCTGTGGTTTGTTTGAGAATGCACTCTCTTGAATGTTCTCGACAAAGACTAAGATAAAATTCATTAGTAGAGATATAACTAAAAGGTAGTAGCATCCCTTACAATACTTTATGGTATCTTCTCGCATGTTTATGTGGATACATCATTATCTTGTTGTTTTGAAGTCATTCTCACTTCGAAAGATGTCATATAGTTATGTTCAATTGTAATGAGGTGGATGCTCGATAATATTCCAATTGTGACGAGGTGGATGTTCGAGAATATTTCAATTGTAACGAGGTGGATGCTAGATGATAATTCAACTTAGTTCAAAGTTTGAACTTAAGATGGTCAAACAAAATAGGTGAATCACATATGGGGTGGATAGCCCAACAAAACTATATTTTTGAGTCCCTTAATAAGACAAGTAAAACACATAATCCACTTATGGGGTGGATGCCTAACAAAACTATATTCCAAGACTCTTAAGCAGACAAGTAAAACACATAATCCACTTATGGGGTGGATGCCCAACAAATTATGAAATATTGAACCTCACATAGTCAAAAAATATGTATACCTATATAGATACATGGCAATCATCTTAATGGAAAAAAAAATAAAAAGCAATTTGATATATATATATATGCTCGTCGTTACTATGACTCTTTCTTTTTTAAAAGATAGAGTTACCAAGGTGAATGACTTAGTTCTTTTATACGGAGATTGAAGTCACTCCCGCCTTTTGACAAACTCAAAAGAACTTGAGTTTGTTGCTAACACATTTGATCGTTGTCACGCCCCAAGGCTAGCCCCTAGACATAACACAGGATCCTAGGGTTACAACACTACTAAAAAAATAGTGAATACCGACCTCCGGAAATACCGACCTAAAACCGACATCCCAACTTAGGTCGGAAAAATCTTGGTCGCTATTCAATACCGACCTCTCGAGGTCAGTTTTTATTTTATGTCGGAAAATTCATATATTATTATTTCCGACTTCCTGAGGTCAGAATTAGAATACCGACATTCGGAGGTCGGTATTTTTTTTTTGTAATGTTGAAATTCTAACCTCCGAAGGTCGGTATTTTTATTTTTGTATGTTTAAAATTCCGACCTCCGGAGGTCGGTATTTTTATTTTTGTATTTTTTAAATTCCGACCTCAGGAGGTCGGTATTTTTATTTTTGTAATGTTGAAATTCCGACCTCAGGAGGTCAGTATTTTTATTTTTGTAATGTTGAAATTCCGACCTCCGGAGGTCGGTATTTTTATTTTTTTAATGTTGAAATTCCGACCTCCGGAGGTCGGTATTTTTATTTTTTTAATGTTGAAATTCCGACCTCCGAAGGTCGGTATTTTTATTTTTTAATTTTTGAAATTCTGACCTCCGGAGGTCAGTTTTCTGCTACAAAACAGGCAGCAAAATGCTGCAATTTTTAGTTGCACAGCTGCATATTTATGCCAAAACAACCCAAAGCCAAATAAACTTCATCCAACCAAAACAACACAATATTTTCAACATATACATTAAAGTATTTCAAAATAAACTTCATCCAACTTCAAAATAAACTAAAATACGATCAAATTAAACAATTCCAAAAATATAGAAGTCTAAAATATCAAATAGATACAACTACTCCTAATCACTCTCACTCTCCTTGTCAGACGTACCATTCTCATCACTCTCACTCTCCTTGTCTGACGTAAGCTGAAATACGAGTTCATTGACAAAGTAGAGTAAGCAAAAAATAATCAATCAATTAAAACATAAATAGATAAATGAAAGATAAAACATAATTAAATCATACTTGTATCCTAATGGCTCGATGACGAGTCTTCGAAAATTGTCTCTATCGCCTGGCTGAGGACCATGTGCATTTGAGTGCTGGGTGGTGGGAGTATTAGGCTTCGACCCATTGAATTCAAGATGAAGATTGGA
Organism: Solanum stenotomum; assembly: GCF_019186545.1. NCBI lineage: Eukaryota > Viridiplantae > Streptophyta > Magnoliopsida > Solanales > Solanaceae > Solanum > Solanum stenotomum. The sequence continues at coordinate 35,380,449 of NC_064287.1, forward strand.
AAGTCCAATTGATCCACTACTAGTATTCAAAGTATTGCACTGACTAGCACTAGATGATGGTATGGTAGACCCACGACCAAGATGTGAATAGCTTGCAAAGTTTGGTACCCCGAACTAGGTACCACAGTGGGTGTAGATATAGTATAACCAGATTGTGGAGCCACATGAGTAGAGGCATTATGTGACTGTTGTGCCGAGTGAGTAGTTGAAACTGAGGCTCGTTTTAAAATATTAACTTGAGAGGGCTCATCAGATATCACGACCCCAGTGGGCCTTCTCATAGCATTGGCCTTAAATTTCTTTTTTGGATTAGCGGATTTTTTTTATTTACCCTTGTCTTTATCTACCATCTATATCAATTAAATATAAAGATTAAAACAAAGTAGTACAAAATAATGTCACAATGTCGAACAAATATATCAAACAAAGTTATCATAACATAAGGCTTAATCCAAATAGTCTTTTCACAATGTCAAACAAAAGTTAAAACTACTAAAATATAAATTATACTCAAATATGAATAACTAAAAATCCACTAACTAAACATACAAATTGTTATTCATCCTCTTCGGAAGTTTCTTCATCATCTATCCATTCACATGCATCATCTTCGGAAGTTTCCTCCTCATCTATCCATCCATCCTCTTCGAAAGTTTCCTCCTCATCGTCCTCCATATTTGTTGGCATATCTAACTCTTCTCTATTAACTTCTTCTAAAATGTGATCAGGATGCTCCAAATTCATTTCTAACTCAGCATCCACTAACCGACAACATTTATTTTAACTTATTCATACAACTTAACAACTTTTTCACTTTAACTAGTTTAGTTTCGACTTAATTTCAACAACTAAATTCACTAACTAATCCACAACATTTATTTTAACTTATTCAAACAACTTAACAACTTTTTCACTTTAACTAGTTTAGTTTTGACTTAATTCCGACAACTAACTTCACTAACTAACCCACAACATTTATTTTAACCTATTTAAACAACTTAACAACTTTTTCACTTTAACTAGTTTAGTTTTGACTTAATTCCGACAACTAAATTTACTAACCCACAACATTTATTTTAACTTATTCAAACAACTTAACAACTTTTTCACTTTAACTAGTTTAGTTTTGACTTAATTCCGACAACTAAATTCACTAACTAACCCACAACATTTATTTTAACTTATTTAAATAACTTAACAACTTTTTCACTTTAACTAGTTTAGTTTTAACTTCATTCCGACAACTAAATTCACTAACTAACCCACAACATTTATTTAAACTTATTTAAACAACTTAACAACTTTTTCACTTTAATTAGTTTAGTTTTGACTTAATTCCAACAACTAAATTCACTAACTAACCCACAACATTTATTTTAACTTATTTAAACAACATAACTTTTTAACTTTACATAGTTTAGTTTTGACTTAATTCCACCAACTAAATAGATCAACTAAATCAATTTTATCATCTATAGGATCAAATAGTGTTGGTACTTATGCTTAACAAATATATTATTTCTAAATTTAAAGCTAAGTGTCACACTAGATGGACACAAATCGATCTTGCAAGAAAATCAATTTTGTCATCAATAGGATCAATTAGTGTTGATACTTATGCTTAACAAATATATTATTTCTAAATTTAAAGCTAAGTGTCAACACTAGATGGACACAAATCGATCTTGCAAGAAAATTAATTTTGTCATCAATAGGATCAACTAGTGTTGATACTTATGCTTAACAAATATATTATTTCTAAATTTAAAGCTAAGTGTCAACACTAGATGGATACAAATCGATCTTGCAAGAAAATCAATTTTGTCATCAATAGGATCAACTAGTGTTG
>NC_064287.1:35390473-35485328 GCF_019186545.1 Solanum stenotomum
TAAATTTGATATTGATAAACTTTTGTTGATCAATAAAATTAAATTTATATAATTAGGAGTTACATAATTTAAATTTATAAAATTAACTTGATTGATAAATTAAATTTATTAAATTAAATTTCTGTTGATGTGTAGTTAAATTATATATATATATATATATATATAAAATTTAACTACACATCAACAGAAGTTTAATTTAATAAATTTAATTTATCGATCAAGTTAATTTTATGAATTTAATTATATAACTCTTAATTATATAAATTTAATTTTATTGCTCAACAAAAGTTTATCAATATCAAAATAAATAAATATATATATATATATATATATATATATATATATATATATAATTTAACTACACATCAACAGAAATTTAATTTAATAAATTTAATTTATCAATCAAGTTAATTTTATAAATTTAAATTATGTAACTCCTAATTATATAAATTTAATTTTATTGATCAACAAAAGTTTATCAATATCAAATTTAATATATAAATCTCCTTGAATTGATCCTCAGTATTTCTTTAATTGATAATGTATTTCATATCTAAACCACTAGTATATAAGACTTGATTTGTTAATCTACTCGAGGAGTATATAATTAATCAACGTTTTTCATACTCCGATAAGGTATCATTTACATGTCATCATAATTAGGAGGTGGTTACTACACTTAACATCCATTCAATTAGATCGAACATATATAATAATACTATCTTGCATTTCATACTCGAATGGATTATATGTTAGCTCTTCACCACTACATGATGACATGAGATATTAAGTTCATGATTAGGCGACGGACTGATAGAATTTGTACATTACTCTAGAAATATAAGTATAATTATCTCCTAATTCATATCAACGTAGTTTCATACTCTAAAATTGGATTATAGATATATTTTTTTTTTTATTCCACGAATTCTAACTTTTTATTTATAAAAGTATAAAAAATTGTTACACTTTTTGAACAATTAATTGTAGGTGTAAAATGAAATTTTAGTATTATGCACAATAGCAAAATTATGAGTATTAATAGGAATATTTTAAACAAACCGACCTCCGGATGTCGCTTTTATTGAAAATAATTAGATTTAATAAAAAATACCGACGTCATGAGGTCGGTATCACATTAAATTTTAAGATAAATAAAAGTAATCATGTTAATTAAATAATATTGACATCGGGAGGTTGGTATTTTATATTAAATTATTTTTTAACTTGTATAAAACCGTCATTTGGAGGACAATTTATTTAAAGTTAATTGAAAATATTAATATATTACATAACACAAAATCGTCCTCCGAAACTCGATTTAAATAAAATTAAATCAAAATAGAAAATAATACCAACATCAAGAGGTCGGTTTTTATTGTAATTCATTTTCTGGGAAAAATTCCGACCTCTTGAGGTCAGAATTTGGTTTACCCGCAAACCGCAAACCGACCTCCGGATGTCGCTTTGAAAAGTAATTAGATGAAATAAAAATACCGACCTCTGGATTCGCTTTAATTAATAGTAATTGGATGAAATAAAAATACCGACCTCATGAGGTCGGTATTTTAATTACATACTATTTAATTTTACCGACATTCGGAAGTCGGTATTATAAAATATTTAATTGAGAAAAAATTCCGACCTCAGGAGGTCGAAATTTTTAATGAATTACTATAAAAACCGACCTCTTGATGTCGGTATTATTTTCATGAGGTCGGTATTTTTAGTGTAATTCATTTTTTCCGGGAAAAATTCCGACCGCCAGAGGTCGGAATTTGGTTTTCCCGCTTTATTTTGCATAAAAACAGACTACTTGTAAATACCGACCTCCGGAGGTCGGAAATCACCGACCTCCATTTGAGGTCGGAAATTTTTAGGTCGGTATTCACTGTTTTTTTAGTAGTGCAAGTAACCCCAAGCTAACCCTAAATCTGACATATCACAAGCATACTGAAATAACTCTAACCAAGCGAAAGCATAACTGAATAATGAATGTAATCTAAAGGAATTCAACTCAGAATATCTGAAAGAAATAACTTAGTTCAAAATAGAACAACTCAAATCAACCGAGTTTCACTGTTGGAACAAGTCCCCAACTAACTCCAAAATGGTTGAAACTAAAAACAAACTAACTAAACCAAAAGGCATAAAGAAACGTCCTCGGATGATGAGGACTCACCCCTGACTATCGCTAATGTGGCGTCGATATGAGCTAATCATGTGGTTGAACCTGAGAACCTGAGTCTGCATTATAATATGAGCTAATCATGTGGTTGACTTTAATCAAAAGTTTAGGAAGATGGTCTCAGAATGCAATTTTGAAGGTTTTATCAGCTCCGAAAGGGCCATTTAAGGCTAGGGGCATTATTGGTTCGGGCTTCGAGACTTCTCGTGTGATTTTGTGTCGTTAGGTGTTTTAACTTTGAAGCTTAAGCTAGGGTTGACTTTGGTCAACATTATTGGTAAATGTGCTGAGATGAGAACTCTGTAGCGCAGTTAGCTCCGAAATGTATAGTTTGGTCTGGAATGACCTTCTGTGTGGTTCCCTAGGCATACGGTCTCATTTTAAGCCTTCTTGTGGTTTTTAGTTCAAAATGGAACTTGGGTGTGGGATCCACTTTTCATCAAAATGACCTTGGATGGAAGTTTCGATGGTTCTATTGAGCCCGGGATGTCGAACTTAGTGGGGTAGCATATCTGGTTTATTTTTATCGATCCCCGAACGAATTCCGAGGATCCATTGCAAAATTTGGTGTTTAGTGCAGACCCTTAGCGACTGGAATTCAGTCTTTTAGCGACCGGATATAGCTTTTTGCGACCAGAATCGCTGCTATTTAAATAGCAAAATATCAGCTTCAGCCCTCTTTTTAAAACTTCTATATCTCGAGCTATGAAGCTCCGATTGAGGTGATTCGAAGTCCAGTATGGGCGTGGAGGTTGTGATTACGTCGTGGAGTGATCGTATTGTGTTGCTGAACCTTTGTTTGAGGTAAATTTGTGCTTGAAGTTGCTGCCTTAGGTTGGTTATTTCTTATTAATTTTGCATGTGGCGGTTTGGGCTGTTCCCGACATGGAATTGAGCCCCATTTTGGGTAACAAGCTTGGTTAGTTGATTAGGACCTTTTGACGGAGTCAATTTTGGGACTCAAAGTGCGGGTCCCACATTTCCATTTTTACTCAATTTTGGGTTCATATTCCAATTGTTGCAATTTTAGTGTCAAAACGTCCGTAATGACGTTGTGATTGTAATTTGATAGTTTTGCGGTGTTCGTAGGCGTTTTGGATGTGGATAGCTCATGTGTGGTGGATTGGGAGCGGTCGTGTTCAGCTTTGAGGTGGGGTTTGGTCTACTTTCTTGATTGAGCTTCTTAGATAATGCCTAGCATAGATTTCATGTAATTTTGGATGGTATTTGCTGGGTATTTAGCTTTTCTCTTGTTATTCCATCATTTCTTGATTCCGTAGAAGCCTTGGGCTTATTGTGGGTGTTCAGATCCTTAGTTTAGATTGTGGCTTTGCTTGTGGAGTAGATGATCTTGCTTATTCTTGTTAGGATTGATTCGCGGTTGCCTTAGACTAGGCTGGACATTATATGCTTTAAGTTGTGTTTAATCGCCTCCTAGTTATAGTTTGCTCCCTTTAGGGCTTGTTTTATGTCATTCTCCTTGCGATGATGCTTGTGACCTTGGTGGCTCGTCATAGCCGTGGGTTGGTCCTAGCTGTGCTCAGTCTGGGACTGGAGCGGTGTGATTGGGGTAGGGGGTCATCCCTTGAGTTTTCTCCCCCTTCATTGATTTCAAATCTCTTCTTGATCCATTTCCTTGTTAATTAGTGGTGGGCATGTTATATCCTTATTGAGCTTATGATTATATATACTGTTGGGCTCGAGGCCATAGGTGAGGACCAGTTGGATCCCAGGTTAGTACTCTTTGCTTTGGTAGTGTGGTTTCATTGGCTATATAATTATTTGATTTTGAGTGCCTTGTTTGAGTGTTGGTGATGGCATGCATTGCATTGTTTGCTCATTCTCATGAATTTTATGGTACGATATCGTCCCATGCATTGGAATATTTATCGTTTATTATGAAATACTATTTTACTCAGTTTTTATTCTAAACTGATTATAACGGGAGTTGTAACACTTGGATCCCTTGACTTTTGAGATTACGAGGCGTCAAGGACGCGCTCCTTTTTATACTTGAGATATTAGAGGCATCTAGGATGTGCTCAGTTTTTACTTGACTAATTGGCGCGTCGAGGCCCTTTCATGCATGCTTTTGGTCTTGCTGGCGCCCCAGGGAGTTTACTGACTGGGTAGGCGGCACCATTATTGGTTATTCACGGTTCGAGGCAATTTCTTCCGGTTCAAGGCTGATGCTCATGGTTCGAGGTCACTATTTATCGTCTGAGGTTGTTGTTGACAATTAAGGTGTAAGGTTGATTAACTAATGGGCCGGATCACTTAGCCAAATCCCTTGCTTGTATTAGCTAGCTAGGCCTAAAAATAATTTTACTAATAGTATTACTTTTTTTAGTAATTTGTAAAGATAAATTTATGTACTACCAAATTCGATTAATTTTTTAATTACTTTTCTCTTGGTTTTTCCACCGAATAATAACTATTATATTTTTAGTGTTATTAGATCAAACGCATAGTAAAGAGGGGAAGTTTCAAGTATCTTGAGTCTATTATTTAAGAAAATGGAGAGATTCATGATAAATATCTTACACTGTATTACTGTTGGGCGAATTAATGTGATGAAAACATGCATTCAGAGTCTTGTTTGATGAGAAAACTATCATATATCGCATTGTTTCTCACATAAGCCATTACTAGTCTTGAAAAGGATTTGGTTTCTCAAAACATGATCATATAAAAGATTGAACTAAAAAATAGATGAGCTGGTATGGAAGAAGCTGAAATGAGGCTTTATTACTTTCCAGAGTCCATATAAAAAATCACTTGCAAACTAAAGAGTGCAAATTGACCTTTGTATACATACATATTGGTAAATCAAAATCTTTTAGGTCCACAAGCACGTTATTAAAAGACAATGACCTTTATTTCCTTTAAAATTATTGTACTCTCTAAATATTTATTCATTTATATTCTACCTCATTATGTTGTGTAGTTCATGTAAGTTCTGACCCATATATCCCATAATTTTCCCCTTTTATTACCCCAATTTCGTCTAATTCATTATAAAGAAGACCCCCCCCCCCCTATAAATAGTGGTGGTTTTACGTTATGTTGATATAAGATATATATCAAGTGCATAAAAAGTGAGAAGAAAAGAGATTTTTCTTAGTTGAAGGAGTGTGTTCTTTTTGTGGAGCTTTGAACTCAACTCTTGTCAAGAATTATTGAGTTATATAGTGTTATCAAGATATTGCAACTTGGAGGTGATAAGAATTGGGTATATAGTAAGATTAAGGAAAAATTATTTATTACTATTTTTAACAATACATAAAAATACTATGTTAAATCTGCAATATGTATTAAAAGTGAATTATGTATGCAATATATATGTATTATAACTGTTTTTTAAAATAGATTATGTTTTTTTGGTAAGAAATTGACACATTGTATTATAAGTGTATTAAAATGTGTGATAAATGTATTATCCATCAATAAAACTTGTATGATATGTGAATAATAAATTGTTTTTTTAATATGCATTAAAACTGTATTATAAATGTATTAAAAGTGATCAAGTGAAAAAAAATGTTATTGCTATAAATGGTAAATATTTTTTTATTATAGTATATTATGGAGGGAAGATGAAAGGAGGGAATATGAAATGTTCTCTTGTGTTTTAGTAAAAAATAATTCTCCCTTATTGGTGATGGAAAGAAAAGTTCAAGTGTTTAAATAAAGAAACACTTCTACTAGTTGTTAGATGGGTTAATAATAGGGACCCCCTTGCAACGTCGTCGCTCGCTCGGCATCGGCTACGACTTTAGCATCGGCATCGTCTTTGGAAATCGATCGAGAGATTATATTTTGGACAAAGTGTTATTTAATTAATTAATAAATGGTCAACACAAAACGACCAAACCGAAGGCGAATCCGCGCAACCCTTTATTTTAATGTCTTTCCCGTTTTATTTAAATCTAGGAGGAAGAGAAGGAGGAGGAGGAAGGGGAGGGGGAGGGGAAGGGCCAGGGGGGAGGAGGGGGGAGGGGGAGGGGAAGGGCCAGGGGGGAGGAGGGGGGAGGGGGAGGGGGTTGGGTGAGGAGGGGGAAAAGAAAGAAAAAAATGGAGGGAGGGGTTAGATTGAAAGATGGAAGTAGAATTTAAAATGAAACTAAAATTAAAATTAAACTAAGTAAAAAAGTAAGAGAGAGAGAGATAAGGAAAAAATTAAAATGAAAAAAAAATTATATTTCAAATTAAATTAGCACGTGTCACATAATGATTGGTGGGTGATAACACTTGCTTTTTAAAATCTGGGACTAATCGAAAAATGTTGTAATAATATAAGTTCGAAATTGTTTAGGAGGGGTAATAAGATACTCACATAGTTAAAATGTCTTTTTGAAAATTTGTGACACCTTCCGGTGTCATTTTATGTCTTTTCTCAAAATAGAGCAATACAACAGACCCACTAATTTAAATCAACACCAACCCCATAATCACAACCCTAGAAATTGGAGTTTTAGCCACCCATCACAAAAAATACAGAGATTATACCAATCATAATAGTAGCCATTGATGCAATGAAATTAAGCAATGATAATCAACTCCCACTTTGGATTCAACTTCCAATGGTTGGTTACAAGAGCAAAATGGAAAACCCCACCTCTAAGAGCAATACTCAATAGTTTCTCTTTCTAAGAGTTCCACAAGTAAAATTGATAAAAGATAAGATAGATCTATTTTCTCTCACTTCCCAACTATTCATACTTTCAAAAAAGATTCTTCCACACTCACTCAACGGATCACCGTTTGTATCATTAGTCAGGCTCGCCGAACTCACTCGGAGGATCACCATTTGTATCATTAAGCTCGCCTTTTACTAGCTTCTGGTGTTTGAACTCAAATGGGCAAACTCGATGGAATACACCATTCATGCTCAATGAATCGCCGAATATCACCTTGTGCGCGCCTAAGATAACCTTCAATTTTACTCTTCAGTCTATCACTTTCGGCGATACATTTGGGTTTGCCATTAGTAATTTGGTGGATCGCAGATACAACTCTTCTTCACCAATCTACTTTGAAACTTGGACTTTAAACACTGTCCACTTTGGTGAGATTCAACCATTTGGGCTATTCTCCCTTTCGATTAGGCGAACATCAGGTTAGGGCTTTCTACTCTTTTCAATGTTTTTGGTCTCTCTTTCAAATATTCGTCCTTGCCTTGTCATTTAGCCTTCATCACTGTAAATAATCTACATAACAATTAACATTCTCACATTACATACTTTAGAAACTAACAAACCATGACCTACCTCGAATCAAGCCTTGCAAACTTTAAAGAATCCTAGCTTACCATTTTTAAATTACCTTGGCTTGTTCTTGGTCTAAATAATAATGAAAACAAAATAATCAATCAATAATTCTAACAATACCCATATTATAACCAAATCCTTAACCCCGGAAAAAATCATGATCATTCTACCCCACATGGGTTTTTTCCATCATTAATGCAAGTTTAAAACCCACTACTAAAAAACTACCAAAAAATGACGGACAGAAAAGCGACGGACTGCGTCGCTCCAAAAAGCTACGTCATTTGCCACACTGTCCGTCGCTTTTTAATAAAAATAATTATTTTTAAAATTATTTTACAAAAAGCGACGGACGGCATCTCTTAGTCCATCGCTTTTTTTGCGGATTTTTGCACTAAATATATATATATATATAGAATTGATAATTATTTATTTAATATATATAGAGACGCCGTCCATCGCTTTTTAATAAAAATAATTATTTATAAATTAAAAAAATAGCCACGTTGTCCGTCACTTTTAATTTATTTTATTTTATTAATTAGTTTTTAAAAAAAGGGACGGACGGCATCTCTTAGTCCGTCGCTTTTTGGTCAAAATATCTAGTCAAACATTTTTAAAAAGTGACGGACAACGTCTCTTAGTCCGTCGCTTTTTAGTCAAAATTTTGGTCAAATATTTTTAAAAAAGCGACGGACAAAGAGACGTTGTCCGTCACTTTTTTTAAATTATGTTGAACCAAAAAATGGGTTTTCCCCCCATTTTCCCATCTCTCTTTATGTCTTCTCTCCCTTCTCTCTAAAACCAAAGTGTTGCGCCACCGTCGCTGTCCCACGCCACCACACGCAGTCGTCGCCCTTCTCTCCTTGAGCATTAGTCCCGTTGCTGCCTTGCCCCGTCGACGCCGCCACTCGTCATCCCCACTGCTAGGGCTGGGCATTCGGTTTTGGTTTTTTTTTTTGGTTTTCGGTTCTTGTACGACGTGTAACGAACACCGAACCGAAATAATTCGGTTCGATTCGATTTTTATTATTTCGGTTCGGTTTATGTTATTTTGGTTCGGTTTTTGTTAGTTCGGTTTTTTTTGTTATGGGCCTGCTTAGTGGACTTTTAAAAATTTTGTAATTTTTTTGTTTATTTTATTTATATTTATTTCTTTTTGCTTATTTTACTCTGTTTTTTAAATTATTGTATGATTCAAAGTAGTACTAACTACTAAACTGCCGTTATCATTGAAATTTGCCCTTGTTAATAAACTATAATTAAAATATTACTAAAGTTTAAAAGCCAATAAATTATAAATTTAAATTAAATACTACTAAAAAAGCCTTGTGAGTAGTTTCAACTTCCAAGTTCCACACTTGTCGTTATCATTGTTCCTTTTTTTCTTTCAAAAAGTTCCACACAATTACACAAATAGGCAACGAGTTGTGATACAATTCTCTTTAACATTATTATAAAATACCATAATTTTACTCAATGAATGTAGAGCAACTCAATTAAACTATCAACCTTTAATTTCTTGAATACAAGGAAACATTTAAATCCATTTTTATCCCCCTCAAAAATCAAATCAAAATGAAAGAATCCTCAGAATAATACGAAATGATGTGACAATTTTAGGCCAAAAAGGCACTAACAAGTAACAAGTAACAATTTAACAAGTAATTAAATTCACTACACTTCACAAATACAATAATCAATTGATCATGCCATTACACAACAACATAATAACAATCTAACAAGTAACAATAATGCACCAATGTAGTTTTCATGAGACCACTTTCAAGTTTCAAGTGCCAACAATAATAAACAACAATAATGAACAACAACCAATGTAGCCTTTTACATGAGACCACCTTCAAGTTTCAAGTGTCAACAATAATGAGCAACAAACAATGTAGTCTCTTCCATGAGACCACCTTCAAGTTTCAAGTGTTAACAATAACAAACAACAATAATGAACAACAAACAATGTAGCATCTTCCATGAGACCACTTTCAAGTTTCAAGTGCCAACAATAACAAACAACAATAATGAGCAACAAACAATGTAGCCTCTTCCATGAGACCACCTTCAAGTTTCAAGTGCCAATAATAACAAACAACAATAATGAACAATAAACAATGTAGCCTCTTCCATGAGACCACTTTCAAGTTTCAAGTGCCAACAATAACAAATAACAATAATGAGCAACAATGTAGTTTCTTGACTGTCTTCCATGAGACCACTTTCAAGTCTCAAGTGCCAACAAAATTACCAAAACACTAACAAAACTTGGTACTTTACACCTTTCTTCATTGTCTTGACTCTTGGACCTTTTAAAATAAAATTAAATGTTAGAATACTACTTTTAAGATTAAAAAAAATAATATGAATAAATAAATGACGTATTAAACTCACCACTATTAAATACTTGAGACTTGCAAGCCAATCATAGATCAACAATGGAAGAGTTTCTTCCACTATTTGCCATCTCTATAAATAAGAAAATCAAATATGTCATACAACACAATAAGTATTTTATTTTTTCCCAAAACAAAAGTCTTACCAAGTTCAATTTTTTCAAGAAACTCCAAACTTTCTTCAACACAAATAGGCTTAGTTTCTTGTCTAAGTTAATCTTGAACACAAATAAGGCATTGCACACATTTGGGAGTCAATGAACTTCTAAAGGGATCAAGAATACGATCAGCCGTGCTAAATGCACATTCCGATGCCACACTCGACATAGGAATAGCCAATACATCTCGAGCCAATTGTGAAAGTATAGGAAATCTAGGAGAATTAACTTTCCACCAAATCAAAATATCAAAATCCTCAGATTCAGGCTCTTGGTCTTCAAGAAGATATCTATCCAACTCAGATTTAACACCTAAACTTCCAGAATCTTCCTTTTGTTTCTTCATGTAAAACTTAGTTCTCAAAGAATTTGTTTTCACATTTTGAGAAAGACCATAAGTAGATGAATCAGACGAGTCAGATGAAGATGATTGATTTTTAGAACCTTTTGCATACTTACTTACATAGATCGCAAACAAATTCTTCAAGTAAGCATTTACTTCATTATTCACTATCTTTCCCTTTTCTTCCCCAAGTAATTCTTCAAGAGTAAAACTAACATACATAAATTTATTGCGAGGATCCAAAACAGAAGCAATAAAAGGCATTTTGTTCATCTTTTCGGGAGTACCCCAATATTTCTTGAACTTTTCTTTCATCCCCAAAGCCATTTTACTCAAATCAACATCATCACTTGTCATACATACTTTCAAATATGCATCAAGCTCACATATATCCTCAAAATGAACATTACAAGTAACATACCGTGAACCTGAAACTTTCAATGTGAGCTCATAAATTTTTTCAAGAAACTTTGTGATATTCCTCACATTAGCCCAATCCTCATATTGAATTGAACCTGCAATACTTCCATTTTCACAAACATCAGTAGCAAGAAAAGAATTAAAATTACCATTATAAAGATCAAACCTCTCAAAATCCTTTTCAAACTTTTCTGCCGTGTCCAACATCAAATAGGTGGAATTCCACCTAGTAGGCACATCCAAAGACAACATTTTATCACATTCTATCTTTTGCATTTCAACACATTTCAAGAAGTTTCTTGTCCTTGTAGAAGATGATCTAACATATTTCACCATTTGTCTCACCCGTTTGATAGAAGGACCAATTTCTTTCAAACCATCTTGCACAATTAAATTAAGTATGTGAGCCATACATCTCACATGGAGATGCTTACCTTTCATCATATTAGTTCCCCACATATCTAATTTTTTGGACAACTCTAAAACTGCCACATCATTTGAAGTGGCATTATCAACTGTAACAATAAAGACATTGTCCAAGTTCCAATCAAGTAAACAATTACTAATACACTCAGCCAAATGCTCACCTTTATGACTAGTGATAGGAAAAAAAATTCAATATTCTTTTATGAAGCACCCAATCCCTATCAATAAAGTGAGCAGTCAAACATAATTGATTCTTTGCACCGAGGTCCATGTGTCTGTTGTGAGACAAATTCTTTGTTGTATTTCTCTAAAAGACATTTTCAAATTCATTCTCAATTCACCATTAACTTCATAAGAATCCCTTATTATGGTTCTACGAGAAGGAATCCGAAACAAAGGTTGCACTTTACTCATAAACTTCTTAAAGCCTTCTTTTTCAACAAAACTGAAAGGTAGTTCATCCAAAATTATCATCTCAACTAAAGCTCTCCTACATACCTCTTGCTCAAATTTCCAAGTCGTTATCGAAGAACTGTTACTTTGAATATTTAACAATTTTTGAATGCCAGGTGCAACAGGCGGGGCCTTATACACTTTACATCGATTAGTCAAATGTTGTCTCAGTCCACTTGTTCCATTTCTAGTTGTATTAGCATCATAGTTTTGTTTACAATGTAAACACTTTGCTTTAACTAATAAACCATTTTCAATTTTTTTTTCAAAGTGTTGCCAAACAGTAGACCTAGGATCCATTTCTTTTCTCTTTCTTGTTTCCTCTGTGCTAATTGAGGCATCATTGCTATTAGTAGGTGTATTATCCGTAGAACCAACCATACTTATTCGACTTTGATCAGCCACACCCACATTTGATTGATTTGGTTTAGCCAACTATATATTAATAAAATTATTTCACAATGAATTCACACTTAGAATATTAAGGAGCAAATAAGGAAAAAAAATGATAATTGGCTGCATTTTTTTATGGTTTCTTTTTCTTTATTACTTTTGCTCTTTTTTTTTTTGGTCTGAGATTTGACCCTTTGCTGGACAATACAATTATACAAATGAGAAAATCAAAATAAAAAAATATAGTTTAAATATAAAAATTAAAAATATACGAATCTGAAATCTTTATTAGTTTATTTTAATAGATAGACCAAAATCCAAATGCTAAATATTCTCCAGTAATTGACTAAATGCAGGTCAAAAACTTAAATTATTTTTATATATTTATAAGGAAAAAAAACCTGAAAGCTGATGGTTGTCGCATGCCGGTCGCCGGCTGTTGCACGGAGAGGTCGGCTGCTGTGCGTGCTGCTGCCTGCGCCCTGCTGGTCGATTGGGACTGGTGGCTGGTGGCTGCTACTGCTGTGCGTGCTGCTTCCTGTGCCCTGCTGGTCGATTGGGACTGGTGGCTGGCGGCTGCTACTGCTATGTATGCTGCTGGTCGACGAAACTGTCGGCTGCTGTTGGTTAATGCCAGTCGTCGGAAGCGAAACTGTACCAAAATGGGAAAGACGAGGGAACTCGGAAGTCGGAAGTGGAACTGTGCGGCGTGCGTAGTGATAGAACTTAAGAAGAAGTGCGGCTGCTGTTAGAACTTAGAAAGTTAGAAAAGTAAAAACTAAAAAATTTGAAAAGACCAAAAGCCAAAAGGTGTACTACTGTAGTAAGACTTTTGACCTAATTTAATTAAAATTATAATATTTATTATTTAATATAATATATTTCGGTAAACCAAATACAGAATAACATAAAAATTACATACCGAAAACCGAATCGAAATACCAAAAAATACAAAAACATACACCGAATACCGAACCAAAAACCAAAATACCGAAACTGAAATAGTTCGGTTTGGTTCGGTATTTCGGTTTTACGGTGTTTTAGCCCAGCCCTACCCACTGCCTCTTTTCCTTAGCTTGTTAAGGTTAAGGTTTAATTTTTTTTTCAATTCTAGTAATATTTGATTTGTTATAAATTAGTGTATTGTTTTAGTTTGATGAATTGTGTTATTCAATTGTTAATTTGTATATTTGATTATTGTTAGTTAGGTAGAGAATTAGGGATTTTTTATTTTAGGGTTTTCTTCTAAATTAGGGTTTTTTTAAAAAATATGATTGTGAATTGAGTTTTAGAAGATAGAACTAACAAATAATTAGAAGTTAGAAGTTATAAAGTTAGAAGTTAGATTAGTTGCATTTTTCAACTTTGAAATTCTAGAATTTAGTATGTTTGACGGTTGAAGTTAGAAAAACATTCAATTGTGTATGAAAGTTAGATTACTTTGAAGTTAGAAAAATATTGGATAGTATATGAAAGTAGAAATTAGATTAGTTGAATTTTCCAACTTAGAAGTTCTTGAATTTAGTAAGTTTGAAAGTTGAAGTTAGAAAAATTGGGGATTTTTAAATATGATTGTAAATTAAGTATTAGAAGTTAAAACTAACAAATAATTAGAAGCTAGCTAGAAGTTAGAGATTAGTTGAATTTTTCAATTTGTCATTGTATTTGTGCTTATATGTATTATATTGTTGTTGAAAATTGGGTTACTTGAATTATATTCTTGAACTTAGAAATTCTTGAACTTGGAAATTCTAGAACTTAGAAATTCTAGAAATTAGATATGAACTTGAATTTTTGTAGGATTTTAGAACTTTAATTAGGTTGTGAACTTTAGAAATCTTGAATTATTGTAGGATTTTAGAACTTTAGGTTGTAAACTTTAGAAATCTTGAATTATTGTGGGATTTTAGAACTTTAAGTTGTGAACTTTAGAAGTCTTGAATTATTGTAGGATTTTAAACTTTAGGTTGTGTTAGAAATCTTGAATTATTGTAGGATTTTAGAAATTTAGGTTGTGAACTTTAGAAATATTGAATTATTGTGGGATTTTAGAACTTTAAGTTGTGAACTTTAGAAATCTTGAATTATTGTAGGATTTTAAACTTTAGGTTGTGAACTTTAGAAACCTTGAATTATTGTATTTAGAACTTTATAAGATTGTAAACGTTAACAATCTTGAATTATTGTAGGATTTTAGAACCTTAGGTTGTGAACTTTAGAAATCTTGAATTATTGTAGGATTTTAGAACTTAAAGTTGTGAACTTTAGAGAACTTGAATTTTTGTAGGATTTTAGAAATTTATAAGATTGTGAACGTTAGAAATCTTGAATTATTGTAGGATTTTAAAACTTTAAGTTGTGAACTTTAGAGAACTTGAATTTTTGTAGGATTTTAGAACTTTAGGTTGTGAAACGTTAGAAATCTTGAATTATTGTAAAATTTTAGAACTTTAAGTTATGAATTTTAGAAAACTTGAATTTTTGTAGGATTTTAGAACTTTAAGTTGTGAACTTTAGAGAACTTGAATTATTGTGGGATTTTAGAACTTTAGGTTGTGAACTTTAGAAATCTTGAATTATTGTGGGATTTTAGAACTTTAAGTTGTGAACTTTTGAAATCTTGAATTATTGTAGGATTTTAAACATTAGGTTGTGAACTTTAGAAATATTGATTTATAGAATTTATGAACTAATTATTAGGTTGAACTTTAGAAATCTTGATAAAATATAGTCTTTATGGACTATTTGTAATTTTGAAATATTTTATAAGTCTTTAAATCACAATTTTTGTATGTTAATTTAAGTTTGTTGTTTTATATTTTGTGTAGCTTCTTTATAATGTTTTGTGTTTGATTGGGGCTGAATTGAATTGAATTGCTTTTGTAGGTGGGCAACAATGCCAGTTTCTGCTGTCAAAAAAATTGTAGAAAAAGCGAAGGACAAAGTGGTTTTGTCCGTCGCTTTTCTAGATTTTATTTTTTAAAAAACCCAGAAAAGAGACGAATAGGGTCATTTAGTCCGTCACTTTTTTTAATTTTATCAGAAAAGCGATGGACAGGGTCCTTTAGTTCGTCGCTTTTCTGGATTTTTCAAATTTTTATTTCCAAAAGAGCGACGGACGGCGTCTCATTGTCCGTCGCTTTTCAAGATTCTAAAAAAATTAAAAATTAATTAAAGCAACGGACTTTGTCACTTTTTTAAAATTAAAAAAAAATTAGAATAAAAAAAGCGACGGACGGTGTCGCATTCTTAAAAAAATAATAATTAAAAATAAATAAATAAAAGCGACGCAGTCCGTCGCTTTTGGAAAAGCGTCGAGCCAAAAAGCGACGAGATTGATTGCGTCACTTTACCATTGATTTTGGCCAAAAAAGCGACGTAGTCCGTCGGTTTTTTCCGTCTTTTTTTTGCAGTTTTTTAGTAGTGACCCTCCCCCAAGGCCAAGAGTAACCCTCTAGATTCTAAGACTTAACAATCAATTTACAAGTTAAGAGAGTAATTCACATACCTATGTCAAAGAAATTAACGAAAAAACTGTAAAAAAAAATACCCTAAATCGACTTCTTTCTTCCCAAGAACAAAGTGCAGAAAATAAGAGGGTTTTGGGAATTTTCTGCATTAAATCCAACTTACAGCGCTATAGCGGCCCGACTCACTATAGCAGTGTCACCATTGCGATCCAACCCGTTATACCGCCTGCAAATTCAATCATTATAGAAGCGCGATTCTTGCTATAACGGCTTGCATGGAATCAAAGACTTCGAAACCTCCCTGAAAGCTCCTATTTCACAACATATCTTTGACTGTTTACTAACCCTTCATTCTAAGTTTGATACCGGAAGTTTTACTGACCTGAATTCCATTAAAAAAGGCTCTATGGGTTTCTTAATGTATTATATACTCGAAATCATAAATGAAGCGTATACATATCATACAACCCATTCCAAAATTTCCCTAGACCTCACCTCGCTTAGAATTCTTATGAGACTGACCTAGCCTAGAATTTTTAAGTTTGTACCCAAAAAGCTTTATGACCTGATTTTTTCACCATTGGTCTACCAATAACAACCCAAACAGGTCTTTACAACGGATCTCATCCCCCAAAAGTGGGGAAAAACTAGGCCAAATTTTGACCTCAAATGGTCGTAAAAACTAACTTCCAAGAAAATAGAATTTAAGGATTTTGAGACAAAAAATTAGAATAAATTACAAAATTAAAGCTCAAATATGATTTAGAAAACAAATGGGGAAGAAACTTACCTTTGAATTAAGAAAATGGATTAAAAACTCCACCAATTCGAGCTAAACAATGAAGGACAATACTTCACTGATTTGGAAATAAAAGAAGGATGGACTTCAAACACTCATCGATTGCAACTCCTACAGACTTTTTGTTGCTAGTGTGGAAGATATGACGCCAAAGTGACATGACTCTGTAGTTGTGGCTTCCTACTAAAATAACTTGTTTTTTCTGGTGTGACAAGCATATCGAAGGAGTGAATTCATCAACATCTTGGAACAAACATCCAAATTCCCAAACGGACCCTTAGGACTCATTCGGAGTCATGCAAGTGAAAAATGAATATACTACCCCACCAAAAATAATATTTCGAGACTCAATAGAATCAAATAAACAACCAACGGAAGTCGTCTCAATGAAATAATGACCGAACTCAACACTATAGAAAAAATAGTTTAAAACAGGCAACCAAAACTTTTATAAATATGTTTATTGTTTATATTTTGTATGAGTACCTGTCATATGAAAGACACAAAAAATGATAAATATATTATAATTATATCCTTACATATAACTTGTTAAAACATGTGCTAACGTGAATTTTTTTATCACTTGTTGGTGGTTACTAGTTTCTCTTTCTTGTTTTTGTCAAGGATTTTTTTTGAGAAAGTGAATTGATGAGGAATCAAATATTTTACATTCTTGTTTCAATTTGGTTTCTCTATTTTCGGTGAAAACTCTATGATTCACGTCAATTAGTGAAACTACTTCTATCATTATTTCTAGTTTTGTCCCAAAGAATTAATATTTTTTTCTATGCTTCCACATAAATGAATTAATTCTTTATTAGGCTATAGTTAATATTTGTTGATTTTCTTTTAATCATCTGTTATTTCATTCAGGCAATCTCTCGATCTCTTTCTCTCATCTATTATCCTCTTTCTTTTTCGTGTTATATCCTCTCTCACCACCGACACGATTCAACGATCGTGGGCGCTGTTGTTTTCAAAAAGTGTGGTTAGTACATATCTGTTCGAGATCGGTCCAATAAAGACCAGATAGGGAAACTTCTAGTCTTTTCCGGCGTTCTTGGCCCATTTTTGGCTACCTCCATCCATTTATGGCGACCTCTATGGACATTCAACAACCTACAACCACTTCAATAAAGACCAGATAGGATTACATCAATCCATCTCTAGTGACTTCCAACCATTTTTTGTGACCTTTGTGGACTTCTGGCGACATCCAACAATTCAAACACCAAAATTTAGGTTTCTTGCTATCTTTAAACCTCGCAGCACTACTAGGTCTATCTCGATCTTCTCTTGATCTTGCTCTTTGAAGAATATATTAGTGACTCTATGTCTTAACTTAACTATATCTTATTCAAAACTTAGTTGCACATTTTCTTGTTTAAAGCCTATGAATTTCATAATCTTCCCTTGATTTCTTTCCATAGTATAGTATAGGCACTACTGGTGTTAGTTTTATCATTGTGTAATAACTAATTCATTGTATTTTCTTCTTTCCATTTAACTTAATTTAGCCTTAGTTCCCTTGGTAAGAGATAATACACCAGGGTCTTGTCCACAATTGGGAGTAATAAGGCTAAAGTAAGTTAAATGAGAAACATAAAATATAATGAATTAGTTAATACAAGATAATAAAACTAACACTAGCAATAGCTAGAATATACTATGGAAAGAAATCAAGGCAAGATTATTAAATCCACAGGCTTTAAACAATAAATAGTGCAACTAAATTCTAAATAAGATATAGATAGGCTAAGATATAGAATCACTAATACATTCTTAGAAGAAAAAGATCAAGAGAATATCGAGATAGACCTGGTAGTGCCGCTGGGTTTGAAGATAGCAAGAAAACTAAATTTGGGTGTCGTCTGAATTGCTAGATGTTGCAGGAAGTCCATGGAGGTCGCAAAAATTGTTGGAAGTCGCCGAAAATGGATGGATGTAGCCCTATTTGGTCTTTATTGGAGTTGCATGTTGTCTGATGTCACTAGAGGTCGCCATAAATGGCTGGAGGTCGTCACAAATGGCTTAAAGTCGCGGGAATTACTGGAAGTCGCCCTATCTGATCTTTACTAGACAGATATGGAATGGATCAGTACTGATCACACATATTGGCAACAATAGTGTTGACGATAGTTGAATCTTGTCGGTGGTGAGAGAGGAGAAGGCGAAAAAGAAAGAGGACAATACAAAAGAGAGAGATCAAGAGATTTCCTAAATGAAATATCAAATTATAAATGAAAGTCAACAAATATTAACTACAGTCTAATAAAGAATTAATTCATTTCTATGGAAGCATAGAAAAAAATGAAACAAATATTAATATTTTGAGACAAAAGTAGAAATAGTGATAATGATAGAAGTAGTTTCACTAATTAACGTGAACCATAGAGTTTCACCAAAAATAGAGAAACCAAATTGAAACAAGAACGGAAAATCATTGATTCCTTACCAATTCACTTCTCACTTCTCCAAAAAAATCATTTACGAAAAAAATAAAGAAAAACATGTAGGCACCAACAAGTGATAAAAAAAATTCGCATAAAATCAATCATTTAACAAAATCTTTTGTGGAAAATAATTCCCTAAACACTGAAATTCATATTACCAAAACTCTAAAGTATCTGAAATAAAAGGAATGCAACCCTAAGTAACAAAACAATACACTAAGTCTAAGAAATGTCTAAGTCCGAATAGTTTGACAAAAAAATGGAGAAGAACCCATGGCCACTTGGAAGTGTAGTTCACCCTTGGATTCAAAGTCATGTGTCTCTCAATTAAGGTCTCGAACAAGCCGCCTAAATATGTCTTGTACTCAACAAGGAAAGAGCAAGTGCAATATTAGTACACAAACACCATGTAGTGGTAGTATCATGCTGCCAGTTCCAAAATATGAATGTAAATAGGTAACTATAGTACATTAATACAGGAGAACACATATATCAATGGTTACAACATGATACAGATTCCCAATTACATACCTTGAAATATGTCTCACATGATCAAAAAATGCACATACTCAGTCCTCTTATGGAACCCCAAACACATATTGTTAATGTATTAGTGTAGTACCCAAGCCAACTAGTGTTATTATTCATACTAGGAGTGGTATATATTCGAGTCAACTGTTAGTATCTTGTACCAGTGTGGTACTCGAGCCAACCATCACTCACAAATAAAACTCACAATCACAATGAACAACCAACTTGAAATCATAAGAAGATAAACAAGTTCATTGCATGAGAGTATCACATGATATCATTTCACATTAACCTTCCAGTTTCCCCCACACGCATTGCACATATACTACACAACAGTTAACATACTCACATTACATACATTGGAAAATAACAAATCATCACCTACCTCGAATCAAGCCTTGAAAACTTTAAAGAAGCTGAGCTTACCTTTTTTAAATTACCTTGGCTTCTTGTTGGTCTAAATAATAATGAAAACAAAATAATCAATCAATAATGGCCTAACAATGCCCAGATTATAACCAAATTCTAAAGCCCAGGAAAATTCATGAGCATTCTACCCCACATAGGTTCTTTCCATCATTAATGCAATTTTAAAACTTTCCCTGATGAGTAACCCTCTACATTCTAAGACTTAAGAATCAATTTCCAAGTCAAGAGAGTAATTCACATACCTATGTTGAAGAAATTAACAAAAAAATTGTAAAAGAATGCCCTAAATCACCTTCCCTCTTCCCAAGAACAAAGTGCAGAAAATACGAGGGTTTTGGGGATTTTCTACATTAAATATCAACTTACCCTGCTATAGCAGCCCGACTCACTATACCAGTGTCACCATAGTGGTCCAACCCCTTATAGAGCCTGCAAATTCATTCTTTATAGAAGTGTGATTCTTTCCATAGCGGCTTGCATGGAATCAAAGACTTAGAAACCTCCCCAAAAGCCCCTATTTTGCAACATATCTTTGACCCTTGACGTTCTTTACTAATCCCTAATTCTAAGTTTGATACTAGGAGTTTTACTCACCTGAATTCCATTCAAAAGGCTCTATGGGTTTCTTAATGTATTATATACTAGAAAACATAAATCAAGCGTAGACATATCATACAACCCATTCCAAAATTTTCCTAGACCTCATCTCACTCAGATTTCTTATGAAAATGGCCTAGCCTAGAATTTTTAAGTCTGTACCCAAAAAAACTTTTTGACCTAATTCTTTCACCATTGGTCTACCAATAACAACCCAAACAGGTCTTTACAACATATCTCATGCCCCAAAAATTGGGGAAAAACTAGGGAAAATTTTGACCTCAAATGGTCGTAAAAACTAACTTTCAAGAAAATAGAGTTAAAGGATTTTGAGACAAAAAATGAGAATAAATTACAAAATTAAAGCTCAAATAAAATTTGGAAAACAAATAGGGAAGAAACTTACCTTTGAATTAAGAAAATGATCAATAATCGATTAAAAACTTCTCTAACCCGAGCTAAACAATGGAGGACAATCCTTCACTGATTTGGAAATAAATAGAAGATGGGACTTCAAACAATCAACGATTGTAACTTCTACAGACTTTTTGTTGCTAGTGTGGAAGATATGACACCAAAGCGACAAGACTCTGTAGCTGTGGCTTCCTACTAACATCACTTGCTTTTTCTGGTGGGGCAATCATATCGAAGGAGTGAATGCATCAACAGCTTGGAACAAACATCCAAATTCTCGAAAGGACCCTTGGGACTCATTTGGAGTCCTGCAAGTGAAGAATGAATATACCACCCCCACCAAAAATGATATTTAGATACTCAATAAAATCAATTAAACAACCAACGGAGTCGTCTCATTGAAATAATGACCAAACTCAACACTATAGAAAAAATAGTTTAAAACAGGCAACCAAAACTTTTATAAATATGGTTATTGTTTATATTTTGTATGAGTACCTGTCATATGAAAGACACAAAAATGATAAATATATTATAATTATATCCTTACATTTAACTTGTTAAAACATGTGCTTATGTGAATTATTTTTATCACTTGTTGGTGGCTACTGGTTTCTCTTTCTTTTTTTGTCAAGGATTTTTTTTGAGAAGTGAATTGGTGAGGAATCAAATATTTTACATTCTTGTTTCAATTTGGTCTCTCTGTTTTCGATGAAAGCTCTATGGTTCAGGTCAATTAGTGAAACTACTTCTACCATTATTTCTAGTTTTGTCTCAAAGAATTAATATATTTTTCAATGCTTCCACATAAATGAATTAATACTTTATTAGACTGTAGTTAGTATTTGTTGATTTTATTTTAATCATCTGCTATTTCATTCAGGCAATCTCTCAATCTCTTTCTCTCACGTATTATCCTCTTTCGCATTATATCCTCTCTCACCACCAACAAGATCCAACGATCGTGGGCACTGTTGTTTCCAAAAACTGTGGTTAGTACAGATCTATTCCAGATCAGTCCAGTAAAGACTAGATAGGGCGACTTCCAATCATTTCCGGCGTCTTTGTCCCATTTTTGGCTACCTCAAGCCAATTATGGCGGCCTCTATGGACATTCAACAACTCCAATAAATACCAGATAGGATTACATTAATTCATTTCTTGTGACTTCCAACCATTTTTTGTGACCTCCATGGACTTCTGGCGACATCCAACAATTCAAACGACACCCAAATTTAGGTTTCTTGCTATCTTTAAGCCTAGCAGCACTACTAGATCTATCTCGGCCTTTTCTTGATCTTGATCTTTGAAGAATATATTAGTGACTCTATATCTTAACTTAACTATATCTTATTCAGAACTTAGTTGCACATTTTGTTGTTTAAAGCCTATGAATTTCATAATCTTCCATTGATTTCTTTCCATAGTATAGTATAGGTACTACTAGTGTTAGTTTTATCATTGTGTGATAACTAATTCCTTGTATTTTCCTCTTTTCATTTTACTTACTTTAGCCTTATTTACCTTGGTAAGAGATAATACACTAGGGTCTTGTCCACGGTTGGGAGTAATAAGGCTAAAGTAAGTTAAATGACAGACATAAAATACAATGAATTAGTTAATACACAATAATAAGACTAACACTAGCAGTAGCTATAATATACCACGGAAATAAATTAAGGGAGGATTATAAAATCCACAGGCCTTAAATAATAAATAGTGCAAGTAAATTCTAAATAAGATATAGATAGGATAGGATATAGAATCACTAATATATTCTTAAAAGAGCAAGAGCAAGAGCAAGAGCAAGAGCAAGAGAATATTGAGATAGACCTGGTAGTGCCGCTAGGTTTGAAGATAGCAAGAAAACTAAATTTGGGTGTCGTCTAAATTACTAGATGTTTCTGGAAGTCCATAGAGGTCACACAAATGGGTGGAAGTCGCCTGAAATGGATGGATATAGCCCTATCTGGTCTTTATTGGAGCTGTATGTTGTTGGATATCCCTAGAGGTCGCCATAAATGGATGGAGGTCGTCAGAAATGGCTTAAAGTCGTGGGAATTACTGGAAGTCGCCCTATTAGGTCTTTACTAGACGGATCTGGAATGGATCTGTACTGACCACACAATTTGGCAACAATAGTGATGTCGACAGTTGAATATTGTCGGTGGTGAGACAGGAGAAGGTGAAAAAGAAAGAGGACAATACAAAAGTGAAAGAGATCGAGAGATTTCCTAAATTAAATATTAAATGATTAAATGAAAGTCAACAAATATTAACTACACTCTAATAAATAATTATTTCATTTCTATGGAAGCATAGAAAATAATTTAAAAAATATATTAATTCTTTGAGACAAAACTAGAAAATAGTGATAATAATGGAAGTAGTTTCACTAATTAACATGAACTAATTCCTCACCAATTCACTTCTCACTTCTAAAAAAAAATCATTTACAAAAAACAAAGAAGGTAAACTTGTAGGTACCAAGTGATAAATTCTTTTTGCATAAGCACATGTTTTAGCAAATTATATATAAGGATATATTTAAAAT
Source organism: Solanum stenotomum (assembly GCF_019186545.1). Lineage (NCBI taxonomy): Eukaryota > Viridiplantae > Streptophyta > Magnoliopsida > Solanales > Solanaceae > Solanum > Solanum stenotomum. The sequence continues at coordinate 35,413,777 of NC_064287.1, forward strand.
ATGTCTACCATTTTTTTTTCTTTCGTTGTGAAAGATACTCATACAAAAATTAAAACAATGAATATATTTACAAAATAGAAAATGTACAATTCATACATAAGGATCATTTTAAGCATAATTCTACTCTACAATTTTTCCCTTCCATTAGTGTTATGTCACAATTTTACTTAGAAAAAACAATTTAAAAAATAATACTTAGAAATAGAGTCGTCATTTAAGCTTTTAAAAAAATTAGGAAAACGTAACTTCAAAGACTTTAACAATATTAAGTTTAATTTTTTTTTTATAGGAAAGGGTACGGGGTTCTTATTTACACTTCAAGAAGATTTTTAAGACACTTGAAATGTCCGCTAACACACAGGTATTCGGTGATTTGAAAACTACTTGACTAACTTAAAAATAATTAAAAGTAAAAATGTTTTAAAGTTATTTAAGGAAAAAGTTGATTTAAAAAAGAAAAAAAATTAAATGCTTGAACATTAGATAAAACCATAACCAAAATGGTCAATTGAGTGAAAAATCACTTGATTGATAAAATCAATAAATCAATACAAAACAATTTTGGTTCATCTTCAGGGAAATTTAATTTAATTAATCTAAAGCAAATAAAGTTAGAGTTAATACAAAATAAGAATCATAGAAATGTAGAGCAAAGGAGAATAAAAGTGGGTTGTTGCCCAAGTTCAGATTGCTGGACTAATAGGCTCATTCTTCACCCTGTCCTAAATTATAATGAGGCTGCCTCATTTAGGCCTTTTTAAGCCCATTTTCGTACTGCTGAAATTTATGGGTTTAGCCTATTTCCATTGTGTATGCATTGCTTGTATACATCTGTATCTGCTGAACATTTTATGTACATTAGCTTTTGAAACCTCTAAATTTGCTTCCCTTTTTCTTTGGATGAGTGGTGAGGCTGACTCGAAGAGGGGTGTTGGGTTTCAACCCAACCCGAGATGCAAGAAGAGGAAAAGGGAGTCCAATGAACTCAATCGGAGGGAGTTTATGCATAGAAAAATAATAAGGATTTGTAAAGGGAAGGGAGAGATAATTTGACTATGTAATATTAAATAACAAAGCTATAAAAAGACACGAAGTAATCATGTTAAAATCTATACAATGGGCAATAAATAGAGGGTCTTGTTGTCCAACAAATCTTATGGCAAAATTGAAGTAATAAACTGTGAATGACAACTATCTATCTCTGAACCTCTATTACATAATTGGCAAAGATCATCAAATTCAGCACATTGACAAGCAAAGCAAGAAAACAACCATTGTTGAGAGAAAATTACAAGAAAGCTACTTCATGAATAACATACTAACTTCAAACAAACCACAAATAACAAGTTATGCAACTATTAAGTTATTTAGCATTTTTATTTACTATCTAAGAAAGGGAAAATGATGCAGCAGAAGCAATGCATTGTAGAACATCAAAAGACACTAATAATTTAATGTTATATCACCCATTTAGATTAACTCATTTCAGTTAATTTAAATTTGCTCGTATTTTGTAGAATATATAGTTGGTTGATTCAACTGCCGTTTCATTCAAGCTAGCAAATTCAAATTAAACAATCTAATGCGTTTAACCCTAATCTACAGCTAACACAAAATTTCAAAGGCTAGATTCTGAATTTTAAGCAATCACGATGAAAACAGAAAAGTTTATACGGAAACTCAACAAACAACTTAAGTCAAAGACATTACCTTTTGTAGAGCAGCGATCTGGAGACAACGACAAGAGAGGGAGCTATTCAACTACCACGAATGGCCAGAGAAAGCTTTTGAATACCAAACAAAACTGAAAACCCACAAACCTTTCTTCTTAGAATAGATTTAGTTAGATTATGAGAGAGTTTTCATCTTGAATGAAAATTTTGCGTATCCCCTCTAAAAGGCTTCTCTAAACAGTGAGGGGGGGGGGGGAGGGGGGAGGATTTATAGAAGGAAGATTAGGTCAAAATTGGGGGGAAATCTGAGTGGAAATTCAAATGGAATTTGAAATTCAATACCTTGGATATGGCTTGGAAGAGCTGGATTTGTACTTGTATGTGTCTAAAGTTTCGTCCATGAAATACAACAAACAGGAAAGGAAAATAACAAGCAAACAACATTATTTTTATTTGAATTTATGCGAAGGTTACAATCTTTAAGAAAAAATATGTAATCCCCTCTTGATTCCTCTCTTCACAGATGTTCTTGATTTGATGAAATACTTGCGGCTCAACAGTTGGAGCGAAGATTTCTTTGTACGCGGAAGACTTGCAGATCACCACTAAAGAGTAAGGATTCTCTTTGTATTTCTGTGTGTCTTTCTGGTCTTATGAAGACCTCTTTATATAGGCTTGAACTAGGGTTTTAGGGGTACTTTGGTCCGAGCAATTTTGACCCTTGGGCTTGAAGAACATGAGTTGGGCTCATCTTGTCAACTTAATGGACTGGCCCAAATGTAATTTGGACTTGATTTTAGTTATATAATTTAGACTTAAATATTAATCCAACTTTATTAACCAGTAATTTGACTTTGTCAACATATCATGAATTTAAGATTTAATCCAAAGTTAGTATGAGTTTATCAATAAAACCTCACTGTCTACAAATGCCCCCTGCTTCGAGGCTTGTTGGGATGCTCGATTTGTCGAACTTGTAAAGACAATTTTTTCGTAGTTGATCTTTCACGAAACAATTGAAGCTTCATGAGAAATGACTATGCCGATATGTTGAGGTCAACATTTACCAGAGTCTTCATGACAGCATTCTCTAATTTGTAAGAGATTATTTGACTTTCGGTCGTTTACCAATTCATTTTTTGACTTGAAGTGTTTCGAGCTCATGAAGACTTATCGCATGACATTTCTTCATAGTTTGGTAATTTCATTTGGGTCATCAACTACAACATGACCACCAATTTGATGAGCAAGGATTGCGTCTACAAGCTTGACTTGGTGATATAGATCTTGTGATTTCGACGTAAATTTTAGGCGTTGCTTTCTTTGGGGTTGAATGCCCTGCGATGGTCCTTTTTTTTTTTTTTCAATTTCGCTCAATCACTTAAATAAAACGTAAGGAATTCAAATTCTCATTACACGAGTCTATCCTCATTCGGGAAATTTTTTTTTACTCCCCATGTTAGTTTCCGAAAAAACTTTACCATAATTTGGTCTCTATGAAATTTCCATAACTTGACTTCAATGGAAAATTTTCATAATTTGATTCCTATGGAACTTACCATAATTTGGTTCTTGTGGAATTTCCATAATTTCATTCCCATGGAAACTTACCATAATTTGGTTCCTATGGAGTTTTCATAATTTGATTCCTATGGAAACTTACCATAATTTGGTTCTTGTGAAATTTCCATAATTTGATTCCCATGGAAATTTACCATAATTTGGTTCCTATGGAATTTCCATAATTTGATTCCTATGGAAACTTACCATAATTTAGTTCCTATGGAATTTCCATAACTTGATTCCTATAGAAAATTTCCATAGTTTAATTCTATGAAAACTTACCGTAATTTCCATAATTTGTAGGAACTAAACCTTCCATCATTATATTCTTCCATAATTTGTACGAATCAAATTTATGTCTCCATATTTTGAAATCTATATATACCCACATTCTCCTAGTGATTGTCGCATCATCAAGTTCAATTGAGTCCTTCTCTCTCAAGGAAGTACTTTTCCTAACTCTGATTTTCATCACTTTTTTTTAGCTCAGCACGACATTGGTAGAAAATTCATATCTCATTTTAGGACTACTGAAACCGTGATCCGTTTAATTTTCCAGAAACTAGACTTATATAGATACATCATATCGGAAAATCACAATCAGAAAACTCTCCAATTCACTCAGGTGATTTTTTGAACTCAGCCTAAAATCCTGATGAACTGAATGCATCATATTTGTGCAACTTCACAAAAAGAATCATGTCTCGACATAGGAATAACGAAATCACAGGCGGTTTGTGGTGTCAGAAAGTAAATTCATAGGGATACATCATATACGGAAACAACCATTAGATTGCATCTGTGCTGATTCAGTTTTTTATTTGAAATCAGTCTTTCAGCAACCGCAAAAATTTGAGGTTACCACCTTTACTTTGGACATGTTCTTGCAAATCTAAGGCTTTTCCTTCTGATTAATATGTTTTTACAGATTTTGGATAGATAAATACGACTTTGATTCAGCAACATGATGCAGTTCCGCGACCAAGAGTCGCCATATCCTCTTCTTGAAATAGTGGGTGACGACCAACAAAATCCAAATGCCAAAGTTCTACTTTTGGAGGTTCAGGCTCCGGCTATCGGCATCTTCTCCCTTGTTAGTGGGACATATGATGAATCTCTTCTCCTTAAAGAATGGTAAAAAAATGGACACCAAAGACGTCATGAGAAACTTCTCAAGCAAGGCTACTTGCATGAAAGTTCCTTTACTGAAACCCGCAATTCATCATGACATAGCATGCATCTTCCAAATCTTCTCATTCTGATGGAAGTTTCAACAATTGGAGTGTTCCCTCTTCTAACTTTGGCAATGTCTGCTACACACCTGGTTACTAGGAATGGGTAGAGGATGTGTTGTCCCGCCACAAGGAGATTTCGGAGCTCATCAAGGTTTATGATGTTGTATATACTTCTTTGTTCACGTACGACTATAACGACAATGCACTCCATGCTTTTTGTGAACTTTGGCGCCCATCTACCAACATGCTTTCTACTGTCGTTGGAGAGATGTCCATGTCACTTTGGGACTTACAAGAAATTGGAGGTCTCTCTGTACAAGGGCACTTTTATGACGAAGTCGTTCCCTCGGTGAAAGAATTGACGCAGATTGATACTCAAAGAGAATTGCTTCTTCCCCAAAGTTGTCGATATTTGTTTTCGGACTTCTACAAATTAGCAAAAGATGATCTCCATGAGGTGTCCGTCCATGATTGGGTGAAGTTCTGGTTTAGAGGACCTATTAGATATGTCGAGCTTCCGCAAAAGGTGTCAAAGGTACGAGCCACAAGCCAAGGTTAAACAATAATCCTTCTGGACATATTAATTCGAACTTCCTACCGCGGACTGACTAGGAGAATCCCCCCCCNCCCCCCCCTTTGTCGAGTTAGATATGGAAGAATCACTTAGGGATGCGACTAATTTGGCAACCTTCTTCGCTTGTTGGCTTTGCAAATTCGTGCTTCCGAATAAGAAAGTCAACTATGTGCGCATTAGTGTTTTTAAGGTTGCGAGCTTGATGGCTCATGGAAAGAAATTCTCCTTGGTAGATCCAGTTCTTGCAAGCATATATCGTGGCTTGAAAGAAATTTCTACTTCTTCAAACTTGAGTGCGGCAAATATAATTTTCCCCATACACTGTGGATATGGTTGGCTTGGGGAATACTTTGGGACTCATCATCATGCCAAGCGCTCACATCGATCGATACCCCTTTGCAAAATTTCTGGCGAGAAGATGGCCAAATGTTTCAATTTTACTGATGCCCAAAAGTTATTTCAACAGGATGATGCCCGTCACCTTCATCACTTAGAAATGATGCGAGGGAGGGATTTACACCTTACTGATAATGGCAAGTTTTCAAATTCATGGAATGAATTTATCATAAGCCTTCGTTCAGGCTATGTAACCCATATGAATGATTCAAATTTCATCGTGGAATCCTACAACCCTAATAGATTTAGTCGACAATTCGGTTTTGGTCAAAATGTTCCTAGAGATCTTATGGAGTGACCTTACGATGGTACACTATTAACATTGGTGCAACTTTGGAATTCCTCTTTTCGACTTGATACTTTTTCTAAAGTCATGATTCCGATGTGCCCATTATAGGGTGCTCCTTTAATGACCCGCAAGTATGTAGACTGGTTGCCATCCCAAAGGATGAATACTTCCTAAGGAAACCTCCGCATTATTTTGAAGAAGACGAAGCAAGACTCTACATCCATGTCTTCTAAAGGGGCTTCTTATCAATCAAAGGAAAAATTACATCCTTCTTCCAAGTCTCAAGTGAAGTCAAATGACACTCCGCAAGTCACTAAGGCCTCATCCAAGTCTAAAACCTTAAAATATGGGGATATGCCTCCGAAATCAAAATGTAGGCGCCTCACATTAGCCTCAAAGGCGACTTCACCTGCTTCCAAAGTTGGCCATGGTTCTTCCGACACAAACGAACTTCATGTATCATCAAACAATGGTAATGACAAAACGTCAAACCTTGAGACACCTTGTGATGATATTTCTCATATGTATGCTTCACCGAATGGTGTTGGGCGACCCAATGCATTTTCCAGTCCAACGGTGAGTGAGGATCGTCACTGGAATCGTCCAAAAATAAAGGCATAACAGCTAGATGATGTTAGTTGTGGTATCGATATTTTAGATACAATTGTCATTGACGATAATGACTTTGTGGATGAGGACCCAAACTCATCATCATTGTCTGTATTAGAAAAACAAGTAAGGTCCCTCCCTTCTTTTTGTTTCTTCATACTAATCCATTATTTTAAAAATAAAATAAAATAAAATCTGATGATCTTTTGTTCGCACCTCTTCCTTTTTTTAGTTGGACCTTATAAAATTATATGGCGACGACCTTGGCAATGGAATTTTTGTAGATTTCACCGTAGATCTTAATGATCTTGATGTGGCTGCAAAATATTTCCATTCTTCCATTAATGATATGATGCCTTCGTTGGAAGTAGTTCCACCAAGAAAGTCACCTTCTACTTCTTCGGATGAAAATAAGTTTCCCAACCAAATGGTATTAATGCGACTAAAGTTGTCGTCAATCAGATTACGTGTACGAAACCATTCAAGCCTTCTTCATGGCCATTGCGACTTGATGCTCCTACTTTGACCCACAAGAAACTATTTTTTGCGTCAAATCAACCTTTGTTTCTGAGATGTGGGGTGCATTGTGTGGATAGACTAAACAATTTTCCTTGGGTTCTCTAGATGGCTTTATAGAGTTGGAGTCAAGTATTGCTTCAACTCTTGAGGAGATTAGAAAGGTGGACATTATTGATGTTTCTTCTTTGAAGGATCTTGTCGAGAATTTCTTCAAGTCGTATGCAGAGTATAATACTTTAAGATCATCAAAGATGACTAAAGAATCACATGAAAAGGCCCTCTTTGATGTGCAACGACGTCTTGATGGTGCAAAGTTGGCACACGAAAAGTTGGATGGATCCATGGGGAAACTTCAAGCAACTCTAACAGATGTGGAGAAAGACTTAAAAGCCTTGACTTCTAAGAAAAAGAAGATTACCGTGCTCATTAATAAATATCAAGAGAAGTTGTACAAAAGTCAAGAGAATGTCACCATTACAGAGGGTGAGATTTATACCATTGAGGCGGATCATATATTGTCTGATGATGAAGTTGAGAGATTAGCCGATCTAGAAGGGGCGGTTGAGAAAAGTCGCCAGGAAATCATAAGCTTCAAACTTTTTCCGTAGATAGATTTTCTTTAATCTCTTAATTTTTGTTTAGGATATTTTAATTCACTCATTATGGTGTAGTGGTCCTTATTGAAGCAGTAAAATAGTGACTTATATCTCAATAAGAATCTTTTTGTCTTGAATTTTGAATGTTGATTGTTTCTTTCCATGAGCCCCCTTTCTTTATTGGAAAAAGGACTCTCATAAGCTAGCATTTATATGAGGATCGCAACCAAACATTAACTTTTCAACTCTCTTCGGCTTTGCGCACATATGGAAGAAAATTCATAACGTGGAGTAGGAGCGCCGGAATAATGAGCTTCTTTTTTTGTTGGAAAGATAACTTCGAGATCCTCAATATGTATAAAAATCACACCCATGAGCTTTAAGGATTAGTACATATTTGTATTTGAAGTTGGCTCAAAATCTGTGTGCTTGAATCCTCAGCTTTGCGCACATGTGAAAGAAAATTCATAACGGGAGTAGGAGTACCGAAATAATGAGCTTCTTTTTTTGTTGGAAAGATAGCTTCGAGATCTTCAATCTGTATAAAAATCGCGTCCATGGGCTGTACGGATTAGTACAGATTTGTATTTGAAGTTGGCTCAAAGTCTGCGTGCTTAGCTTGAATCTTCAGCTTTGCGCACATGTGGAAAAAAATTCATAATGTGGAGTAGGAGTGCCGTTATAATGAGCTTATTTTTTTTATTGGAAAGATAACTTTGAGATCTTCAATCTGTATAAAAATCACGTCCATGGGCTTTACGGATTAGTACAGATTTGTGTTTGAAGTTGGCTCAAACTCTGCATGCTTGAATCTTCAGCTTTGCGTACACGCGGAAGAAAATTCATAACGTGGAGTAGGAGCACCAGAACAATGAGATTCTTTTTTCGTTGGAAAGATAACTTCTATATCTTTAATCTATATAAAAAGCACATTCATAGGACTTACGGATTAGTACAGATTTGTCTTCAAAGTCGGCTCAAAATCTGCGTGCTTGAATTTTCAGCTTTCTTCAGCTTTGCGCACATGTGGAAGAAAATTCATAACATGGAGTAGAAGTGCTGGAATAATGAGCTTCTTTATTTGTTAGAAAGATAACTTCTATATATTGAATCTGTATAAAAATCATGTCCATAGGCTTTATGGATTAATACAGATTTGTCTTCAAAGTCAGCTCAAAATCTGGTGTGCTTGTCTCTTCATTTGAAAGAATTATCATGATATTCACATGGTGACGTTATTTTTTTTCTAATGATTGAACCTAGAGTAATAATACTCTAAGCTGCCTACGTACCTCAGTGAAGAGGGTCAAGTCATAACGTAGTTCAGAGCGTGAACTTTTTTTTTTTGTGTCCTAGCTTTTTGCCTAGGCCACCTCTTTCATGGTTTTTAACCTAGCGAACATTTTTTTGGAGTCGTACAAGGTTTATAGTCTTACGGGACAGGAGTATGACGTTGCTTCAAGGATAGTACTTCTTCAGGAATTTTCCATTGATGGGACCAATCTGCAAGCCATCTGCATCCACAAGTTTGTAAGCTCCGCTTGAATAGACTTCTTGAATGACGTATTGTCCATCCCATTTTGAGGTGAACTTGCTTCCCCATTTATGAGATATGATAATTGGTCTTCTTACTGCAAGGACTTGATCACCAACTTGGAAGGACCTTAGGTGAACCTTTTTATTGAAAGCACGAGAAAGACGAGCTAGATAGCTTTCAAGATTTTGTTGAGCTTCCAATCTTTTCTCATCAAGAGCCTCTTACTCTTCAAGGCGCAGACAAGCATTTTCTTCGAAGTAATAAGAAAAGTCCGCAGATGGAAGTAATAAGACAATTCATCAGTCAAAGATTCATATCATGGTTCAAGCGGTAAAAGTATTGTTGCTCCAAAATGTACAAACAAGTCATTTATGTGTTATGCCTCATGTTCGCCATTTAGAGCATTTCTATAGTGAACCTAAGTCATTTATGACTTGATGGGGTTGACATTTTCGTCACCTGATCGTTGGTTGAGTTTTTATGCAAGTTTTAGTGTTTTGGAGCTTTTGAACCTTCAATGGTCATTTTTTATCAAAAGTTAAAGAAGATGAACTCAGAATCCAATTTTGATAATTCCATCAGCTCCGGAATGGTCATTTAGGCTAGTAACATGGTCAAAACGATTTTTGAGGCTATCAGTGCGAGTCTATGTGATTAGGTGTTCTAAATTTTAAGTTAAGGCCTTAGTTTGAGTTTAGTCAACATTTTGAGTAAACGAGGTTCAATGAGAATTTTGTTAGCGTAGTTAGCTTAAGAATGTTGAGTTTGGTCTACAAGGATGTAACACCCCGGATTCTAGTAGGCTAGAATAGGGCTAAGAGTGAGGGGGTAACTTTCCATGAACGAGGGCAAGGGCCTAAAATACCTTGGGAAGGGTGAAGGAAAAATAGTTTTTTTACTTGGTCCACTTGGTGAGGGACAGTGCCATCGCCAAATTGACTTGGCAGTTGGCCAAGTGGAGCCTCCATCGCCCAGTGGGCTGTCCCCCTTGGCGTAGCTGCTGTAAAATTGAGAGAGCCAGGTAGGGACACACCGGTTGGGTTGGTGCATCGCCAAAAGGGCTCCCCATCGCCAAGTTGGCCTGCTCCTTGAGGGTGAGCTGCTGTAATTTTAGGCGGGCCAAGGGTCCACTTGGCGAGTCGTCAAGTGCCCGTGGTGAGCTTGAGCGTACAGATCTGCAGTTTTTAAGTTGGGAGTCTTAGGGGTCTTTCGTTATTTTCCTAATTCTGTACTAAATCATTTACTCCTTCCCTAATAAAGTATATAAGCTTTTTATGCTCAAAATTCCCCCAATTAAGTCATTCTCCCTAGAATCCAAAAGAAAACCCCAAACTTCATCCTCTCCAAAGGAAATTCTCTCTCTAGAACTTCAAGGAAGCAGAAAAAGGAAGAAGGTGGAGATAGGATTCAAGAATCAAGTTCTTCTCACCAAATTCATTGGGCTTCATTTTTAAGGTATGGTAGTCCTTCATCTAAGGATAGTCTTCATCCATAGAGTCCCTTCAAAGCTCAATCTCAAAGATAGAAATTTCCCAAAAGCTAGTGTTTGCTTCCAAGTCATGGGTTCCTTCCAAAAATGATTCTAATGTTTGATTTAGTTTATATTATGATTGAATTGATGATTTATTATGGTTTTTATGTTGAAATCCCCAAAAACCCATGAAACCCCAATATTACTCAATTATGATCTGTGATGTGGGTTTGTTGATTATAGAAAAATATTATGAGATTATGCTTGTGATAGTTGAGTGATGTGCCACGAAATCTTGGCACATTTGATGCTTGAAAACTAAGGATTAATACTCGAGTGTATTTATGTGGATATAATGTGTTTGGTAGTGTTTGTACATGTGAAACAGGTGGAAGTGAAAGAAGATAGAAAAGAAGAAAATTCAGTGAAAATTGGAAGTTAAGACAACGGACGACCTCACGGGCTGTGGTCTTCACTACTGATTGTGGAGATGCTTGTAGAGTTGAACCAGTGCTGAGGGTTAGAGGAGCTGAAAGAGAATTAAACCAAGTGAATACCACAAACAACCTTACGGGCCGTGGTCCTCATAACAATCCGTGGTGAGAGTCGTGAAGATGGTCTATTAAAGGGGCAATGAAAATCTGAAAGAGTATTGAACCAAGTGAAGACCACAGACAACTACACGGACTGTGGTAATTTTCATGAGTCGTGGTGGTGTAACCATGGTGATGATCCAGTGTACAAGCCTTGAATAACTTGTTTTGGGTGAGTGCAAGTGAAGACCATGAAGGGCTTCACAGACCGTGAAGCCCTTGACGGGTCGTGGAGGCAGTCGTGAAGTGTCCGACAGTTCAGTCCTACTTCGAGTAGGACTCTTTTTAAAACACTTTATTTGAATTAATTAGGTCGTTTTGAGTTTTTATCTTGTTTTATCTTGAATGATGAACGAAGTTTTTAAATTATTTTTAGCTTTTGGTTTTCGAGATTAACATCAAATTAAGTTTGAAAGTTAATTTTCTGGTTCTGGTATCATCTAAGTGCTTATCAATTTGCCTATTTTCGTAAGTATTTTCTTGTCCTGTTTTCATTATATACTTCTGTATGTTTTTGTTATATGATGAGTGGCTAAATACCACAACTGGGATTGTGGGATCTATGACGTAAATCTAAGTGTATTTCCGTAAAACGAGTGAAAGGCGAATTACTTTTGCAAAGTATAATTTAGCTTTCGTTATTCATGTATTCTAATGAGTGCACGCATTAGGGTGAGCCTGTATCTATCATTTGTTCGAGAGAAAAATGATAGTTAGGAAAAAGCCAAATTAACCTGAAGAAATGGAGTCAAAGTTCGAGTTCGAGAGAAAAGAAAACACTATTGTAAGTGAGGGTAAAACCTGTAACACTCTGGGACCGAGAGGACTTGAGTGAAAATTATATGATTAGACTGAGAAGTATCAGATATATTTAGCTTTCCTATATTTTGTAGAGATAAATTGCCTGAAACTCAACTATGGAAGAACATTAGATGCAACGTTATGGGGAACACAATCCTAGTTTCATTTAATTATCGAAACAACTTTCGAAATGATATTCTGTTAATTGTTAAATTAGATCTTAGTTAACAACCTTGGTTACTAGAGCTTTATAGCTAAATCCATTTTACTCTCCGTAATTGTTTCTTTAGGAAATAATAACGACATTTGAGTAAAACGCGACATTGAAATCATTTTTGTTAAGAAATTCTCTGTGGGATCGACCTCAACTCACGTTGAGTTCTACAAATTGAATTCAACCATTAATACCTCTTAATTGAGGTGTAAGTTTGGACGTATCAAATTTTGGCGCCGCTGCCGGGAAATTTCAATTCAGGTGTGTTTTACTAGCTTTTATTCGACGTGTAGTTATATTTCCTAATTTTACGTCTTGTTCTTTGTCTGTGTCTCTTTTAGGTGAGTTTGACTGTGTATGTCAAATACCAGAAGTAAGGGAGCCAGATTGATCCCATATGACCCTGAACTTTGGAAGACAATCCGCAAAATGGTAAATGCACAAGAACTTGAGGCTAAGAGGGAAAGACTGGGACTGGAAGCTGAAACTGCTGCAAGAGGTATTCAGAAGAATACTATGAACAACTCGCCTAAGGTGGTGGAAGAAAACATAGAAGTGGATGAAATAGTTCCTCCCACCGCCAACCAATAGCTCCAAGGGGTAGAGCACAACATCCAACTCATTGATGTATGAAGAGAATGACTTAGACTTGGATGGAGCTGGAGCCACAAGAGCGATAATGTTACTTGCACTACCTCCAGGTGTGAAATTTACAATCACCAACACTATGATTCAACTGCTGAATCTGAAAGGTATGTTCATGGGTGCAACTGGTGATGATGCGAATCAACATTTGATGAACTTTGTGGCGATATGCAAATCACAAGAAATTCCTGGAGTTAGCCAAACATCAATGAGATTGAGGTTGTTTCCATTGTCTCTTATTGGGGAGGCGACCAATTGGTTGAATGAGATGCCAGATGATTCAATCAGGACTTGGATTGAACTGAAGGAGGCCTTCCTGGAACGATTCTTCCAAAATCAAAAGAGCTGCAGATGAAGGATGAGATAAGTGCCCATAAGCAATTACCAGGAGTAGCGATGCATGACACTTGGTGGAGATTCAGCCAAAAGCTGAAGAAGTGTCCAAACCATGGTCTCACTGAGAGACATCTATAATAGGATTTCTATAGTTCGTTGAATTATGTTACTAAACCTGCTGCTGATGCAGTGTGTGGAGGATCATTCATGGAAGCCATTTTCAGAAAGCGCAGTTGATAGACGAGATGTCTAAGAATAATAGGGCATGGTACACTAGGGATGCAGAAGTAGGAGACCTTGGGTTCACTTTTGAACTCTCAGCTGAACAAAGGAAAAAAGAAGAAGAAAGGGATCAGGACATGGCACACATGAGGACCCAGATAGATCTATTCACGAAGCATATTGTTGCAAGTTCTTAAAAGGTAAATGTTATAGGACCTCCAAACATGTATGAAGATCAGGACATCGATCTAGATGAGGAGGCAAGATACTTGGGAAACCAAGCAGGTTTCCGAAATTATAACTCGAGAAACCAAGGTTACAATTTTGGAAATGCAAGTCGAAACTACTCAAGAGAAGGACAATATGATAGGCCAACAAACAGAGAGCAGGGAAACTGACAGAATAGATATGGGTACAGAAATGATCGCAGTGGTGTGTATGTGCCCCCAGGTAATAGAGACCAGGCAAGTGGTAGTTCCAGTGGGTCTAAGATGGAAGACATATTGGCCAAGCTGCTTCAAAAAGTTGAGTCAACTAATGTAGGGGTAAACGAGATGAAAGCTGATTTCTCTAGTATGAGTCAACTAGTAGACTCTCACACCACCTCCATCAAGCAAATAAAACAGCAGTTGGGGCAGCTTCACTAAGCCAAAGAAAGAATGGGTCACTGCATAGTGATACTATTCAAAATCCTAAGAAAGACGGGTAAGATTCTTAATGACCCTATTTCTGTAGGTACTGAGAATGAACAGGTGGTAGAGTAAACTAGAAGAGAGGATTCCAAAGCTGAACAAGTAGATGACTCGGAGGACGCTCAACCAATAGCAAAACAAGCAGGAGCAATGGAGAAAGGGGTTGAGGGAACTATGCCTTTACATGAGATCCCAAGACTACCTCCTCCTTTCACTCAAAGGCTTAAAAAGAAAGCCGAAGATGGTAAATTTGCGAAGTTCATCACCATGCTGAGACAACTGTCAATGAACATACCATTGGTGGAAACCATAGAGTAGATGCCAGGATATGCCAAATTCATGAAGGACTTGGTCACGGAGAAAAGAGCTGTAAGTATTGATTATACTGACAATGTTCATCACTGCAGTGCTATTGCTACTAGGTCTCTCGTACAAAAGAAGGAGGATCCATGTGCATTCACCATACCGTGCACAATCGGATCAATCAAATTTGCAAAGGCCTTGTGTGACTTAGGGGCTAGTATAAACTTGATGCCGCTGGCCATCTACAAGCAACTGGGGTTAGGAGTTCCAAAACTCACAGCAATAAGGTCGATGATGGCAGATAGGTCAATGAAGCTACCTGTGGGCATCTTATGTGATGTGCTCATAAAGGTGGATACTTTCATCTTTTCGGCAGACTTCGTGATCTTGGATTGCGAAGTCGATTTTGAGGTTCCCATAATCTTGGGAAGACCATTTCTTGCCACAGGACGAGCATTGGTTAATGTTGAGAGTGGAGAGCAGAAATTCAGGCTCAACGATGAAGAGGTAAAGTTTAACATTTGTAGGTCCATGAAGCAGCCTTAAGACATGAATGTGGTGTCGGCAATAGAAGTTGATGATGAAGGATAGTTTGGAGAGACTATTGAGGAGAGGATGGTTGTCGAAACATTAACATCCGTGTTGATGAACTTTGAAGTTGATTTCTAGTCTAACTATGTAGAGACCGTGAATGCTTTGCAGGGAATGAGAGCTCACTCCTATGCTCCAAAGAAACTAGACCTGGATTTGTCCTCCAGCAAAACCATCCATTGAGGAGCCACCTGTGCTGGAACTGAAACAGTTATCTAGTCACCTGAGGTATGTATTTTTGGGTACTAACAACACTTTGCATTTGATCTTGGATGCATATTTGAATGAAAAACAGGTTCAAGATATGATCAAAGTGTTAATAAGGTACAAAAGGGCTATTGGGTGGACCATTGCTGACATCATCGGGATACCTCCAGGTATATGCACTCATAAGATCCAACTTGGGGAGGACTGCAGCCCAAGCATTGAACACCAACGGAGGATAAACCCACCAATGCAAGAGGTGGTAAAAAAAGGAGATCATCAAGTGGTTAGATGCTGGGGTGGTGTTCCCCATTTCTGACAGTCATTGGGTCAGCCCAATGCAATGTGTGCCCAATAAGAGTGGTATGACAGTGGTGGCGAACAAAAAGAATGAGTTGGTCCCATAAAGACCAGTCACTGGATGGAGAGTGTGCATGGATTACAGGAAGCTGAACAAATGGACCTTGAAGGATCACTTCCCGATGCTATTCATGGACCAGATGCTTGACAGGTTGGCTGGAAAAGGGTGGTACTGTTTCTTAGATGGATACTCTGGCTATAACCAGATATCAATTACTTCTAAAGATTAGGAAAAGACCACATTTACATGTCTTTATGGCACCTTTGCGTTTAAACGCATGCCATTTGGACTATGTAATACACCAACAACTTTCCAGAGGTGTATGATGTCTATCTTCTCGGATATGGTGGAGGACACTCTAGAGGTATTCATGGATGACTTTTCAGTGGTAGGCGATACGTTTGATAACTGTTTGCTTATCTTAGCAGGGCTTTATAGAGATGCGAGGAGGCCAATCTAGTGTTGAATTGGGAGAAATGCCATTTCATGGTCAAGGAAGGCATAGTCCTAGGGCACAAGGTGTCACAAAAGGGGTTAGAGGTCGACAAGGCCAAAATTAAGGTGGTTGAAAAGTTGCCTCCACCTATTTGTGTGAAGGGTGTTTGAAGTTTCTTAGGACATGCTAGATTCTATAGGCATTTCATCAAGGACTTCTCGAAAATTGTACACCCCTTATGCAAAACTTTGGAGAAGAAGGTGTAATTTGATTTTGATGAGGCATGTCTCAGAGCCTTTGACTTCCTGAAGGAGAAGTTGATTTCTTCCCCTGTGATCATTGGCCCAGATTGGGCTGAACCATTTGAGGTAATGTGCGATGCTAGTGTACGGCCCTAGGAGTTGTGTTGGGGCAAAAGCGAAACAAGATATTCCATCCGATCTATTATGCTAGCAAGTCACTAAATGGAGCACAACGAAACTACACATTCACTGAACATGAACTACAGGTTATGATGTATGCTTTCAAGAAATTCAGGGCTTACTTCCTGGGTACTAGAGCGATAGTCCACATGGATCATGCAACTCCTAAATACCTCATGGCAAATAAATATGCCAAACCCAGGTTGATCAGATGGGTACTGCTGCTTCAAGCATTTGATTTTCAGGTTAAGGATAGGAGAGGTTGTGAAAACCAGGTTATTGATCACCTGTCTAGGTTGGATACTGAAAAGAAAGAGGAACTTGAGCTCGAAATCAATGATTCATTCCCAGATGAGCATGTGTTAGCCGCTACTCTTGATCTTATTCCTTGGTTTGCTGATTTTTCTAACTTTCTTGTTAGTGACTTGATGCCTGAAGGGTTGACATTTCAGAAAAGGGAGAGGGTCCTACATGATGTGGGTAAGTATTTTTGGGATGAACCTTTTTTGTATAGGGTGTGTGCTGATAATATCATCAGGCGACGCATCCCTGAAGCTGAGATGTTGCACATTTTAGTGGCCAGTCACTCCTCTCCAATAGGTGACCATCATGGAGGTGCTCGGACAACCCACAAGGTACTTCAGTATGGGTACTACTGGCCCACAATTCATCAAGATGCAATGGACATAGTAAGGAGTTGTGATGTGTGCCAACAGCAAGGAGCCATCTCTCGGCCCCACTAGTTACCCATGACACCTATTCTGGAGGTGAAGCTATTTGATGTGTGGGGATTTGATTTCATGGGCCCATTTGTGAGCTCCTATGGGCAGAAGTATATATTGGTCGCAGTGGACTATGTGTTCAAATGGGTTGAGGCAGTTCCTTTGCCTGAGAATGATGGCAAGAGTGTTGCTGGCTTTCATAAGAAGAATATCTTCACAAGGTTTGGCACACCCAGTGCCATTATCAATGATGGCGGTTCCTATTTTTGCAACAAGGTATTCACTGCGCTTCTGGCCAAATATGGGGTTAAACAACACAAGGTGGCAACACCTTATCACCCGCAGACCAGTGGCCAAGTGAAGGTGTCCTGTCACGCCCCGAGCCTACACCCTGGACGTGGCCGGCACGCAAGACCATTGCTGGCCCCAAGCGAACCCTTGGCTTGACTTTCTTAACTCAGCGAAAACCTAACTCAACAAAATAACTCCATGCAATGCAAGAACATAAAATAACTTAACTGATAAAATATGGCCTAAAAGGCAAATCGAGCCCCAAAATAGAATATTTACATACATAGATGAGAGACTCAAAACTAACTAACTGAATGACTGTCTATGAATCCTTTATAACACTGAGATGGATGTTGGGACATACCCCGCAACATCCTAATAAAACGAAACTAAGAGAACAAAATAACCGAGTCCTCCGAAATGCAAAGAGGCTCACCACTGACTCTGGAGTGCTTAACTGGATCAATGGCATGCTCGATGCTGATCCTGGGTACCTGTGTCTGCATCGTCATAAGATTCAGGCCAACTAGCATCAGTACATTGAATGTACGAGTATGCGAGCTGGAAAACTAAGCAACATAGGCTAGAAGGAAATCTGGAAGAAACGGAAAATCTTACGTGGCTCAACTCAACTCAACTTGACTAACTTCTTTCAATATAAGGCAATTTAAAACATGTGCGATTTAAAGAAAGGTTGTTTAAAACATGCTATAAACTCGTGTGTATACAAAGATACAATAAGCCTGAGATGTATATAGAAATACAAATGAACTGATGTATATAAAAATACAATAATTTCTATGTGTATACAAAGATACAATAACTTCTGTGGGAGTTTCTCTAACCGACAACCATCACATAAGAGCTATAGTGATGATACAACGATCAATCTCACGCTCCCAAAGCATCCTGTACCCGGCCAAAGGTATAGGACCTGAACTGCCTAATGGATCCATTAGTCTAATCTGAAAAGGATTCATCTAAAAAGTATGAACCTCTTCTACCCATGATGGCTACATGGTTCTATGGGGGCTGTGGGTTCTTTGAACGCTCCCCCAATTCGGTGCTCGATACTACTCCCAAAATGTACTGGCTCTTATGTTTGTAAAACATATGTCTTCCTGTTGATTTGAGATAATTACTCAAAAACTTAGCTCAAAGGCTATCTTGGAAATCTCAGTTTCCTATCTTGCTTGATTTAGAAAGCGATAACTCTTTTTCTGGAAAACTAGCCCGAATGCTCTTTGGAAATCTCAGTTTCCAATCTTGTTTAAATGTTAAAACATTTCTTTAAAACTTCTTTGGGAATACTTAGTTACCTAATAACTTTTGAGAAATGAAGTCAACTTTATACTCTTGACTTAACTTGAAACTCTATACTCTTTGCTTAAGTTGAAACTTGAGCCTTAAAATGAAATTAAAACGTTCAATAAAGACTCTTGAACAACTTTAAAGACTTGCTTGGACTTACTTCTTAACTTCTAATATTGACTCTAACTTCACTTGACTTTGATCCAAACTTTCCTCGAATTGGATTATGGATTCAAGGTATATGATCACATGTTTATGGGTGAGTTCTTGATGTTTAGACGTACCTTGGAGTGTGGAAAACGACTATAAAACATAGGTACATTACCAAGGAACATGTATGAAAAAGTAGGGAATGAAAGGGAAAACTTGGCGGCTTTGGCGCTCTGAGAGGCGCGGAGCGCCAGTCCTCAAGCTTCAGAGGGGCCTGCTGGGCGCTCTTCTGGGCACGCCACCCCAAGGGCTGGGCTTCAGAGCCCCTTTTGGGGCGCGCTGACTGGCGCGACGCCCCAATCTTTTTCCCCGAAAATTTGACTTTTCTCCTTCATTTTCCCCACTCTAAACCTTCTAAACTTCAAAGTTTCCAACACAAACACATAGAATCATAAAACCCCTCAACATACACTAGATTCAACTCAAAAATCACAACTGGAAACATGTCCCAAAACAACAAGGAACTTCAACAACACAACCAACAACTTCAACACACACAACCACAAACTTCAACAATACAGCCAATCTTTTCTCGGTTATTAAAATGATTTTGGCGTGTGGGGGAAAGAACTAACCCAACACTATGATCTCACATACCTTAATAGGGATCACCTCCGACGAAATCCACGACGATCTCTACGAAGTTTGCTTCTTCTTCTCCTTTCTCCTCTTCTCTCCTTTTATATCAATAAACCTAACTCTCACTTTAAAAAGGAAAAACTAATTTAAAATCAGTCTAAAACCTTAATATATATCCAAAAGAAAAGGCTAAGAAAAAGACCAAAATACCCTTACAAAATCGGGTTAACTGCCCTGCCAACAGCCCAACTTCCAAAGGGCATAACTCCCTCATACAAACTCGGAATCGGGAAAACTCAGTGGCGTTGGAAAGACCATTCCACGAACTTTGCAAACATAACTGGAACTACACCTAACTCATCCTGAGCTTGGAGTTATATCTGTTCAAAAACTCACTTTTTCCCATAACCAAATTTTCCAGATTTTTAATTCCTTCCAAAAATGACTATTTCCAATTCTAAGCCTTTTCATAGTTATTTCAAATTGCCGGATGTTACAATATCTCCCCCTTGGAAACATTCGTCCTCGAATAAGATTACTCTAACAAGGCTGAGGGTGTAACATCAATTCAGACACCCAACAAGCAATCATGCAAACAACAACAACAACAACATGCTCACTACAATTTAAAGAGCACTAAGAAGGAAATTAGTACCTTGATCTGCATTTCCTCTGGATTCAAAGAGATATGGGTACCTCTTCTTCATGTCCTCTTTGGATTCCCAAGTAGCTTCCTCAACAAATTGGTTTCTCCAAAGGACCTTGACTGATACTACATCTTTTGTTCTCAACCTACGAACTTGGTGATCTAAAATTTGAACAGGAATCTCCTCACAAGATAAGCTATCCTTGATCGTAACACTTTTAGTCTGTAGGATCAATGAAGGATCACCTATGCACTTCTTCAACATAGAGATATGAAATACCGGATGGACCGCTGCAAGTTCTTATGGTAACTCCAACTCATAAGCAACATTGCCAATCCTCTTGGCTATGCGGTAAGGTCCAATATACCGAGGACTATGTTTTCCCTTCTTACCAAACCTCATAACCCCTTTCATGGGTGAAACTTTCAAATAAGCCCAATCATCTAATTCAAACTCTAACGCCCTTCTCCTAACATCAGTTTAGGATTTCTGGCGACTCTGTGCCGTCTTCAACCTCTCTTGAATCACTTTCACCTTCTCCATAACTTGGTGAACTAAATATGGTCCTATCAACTGTGCTTCACCAACTTTAAACCATACAATAGGAGATCTACATCTTCTCCCATAAAGAGCTTCGTATGGAGCCATCTGGATGTATAACTATTGTTGTAGGCAAACTCAATGAGAGGTAGGTGATCATCCCAATTACCTTTGAAATCGATCACACAAGCCCTCAACATATCTTCTAAAGTCTGAATAGTGCGCTCTGCTTGCCCATCAGTCTGAGGATGAAAGGCAGTACTTAAGTTCACCTTTGAACCCAATCCTTTCTGAATAGATTTCCAGAACTGTGCAGTAAACTGTGCACCTCTATCTGAAATAATGGAGATCGGGACTCCATGAAGTCTCACTATGGCATAATCTTCTGCTGAAAGGGTAGTCTTTACCGGTAGAAAAAGAGCCGACTTTGTCATTTTGTCGACTATTACCCAAATAGAATCATGCTGCCTACGAGACCTTGGCAACCCTGTGATGAAATCCATATTAATCATCTCCCACTTCCATTCTGGAAGTTCTATCCTCTGAGCTAAACCACCGGGCCTTTGGTGTTCAACTTTCACTTGTTGGCAATTTGGACATTTAGCAACAAATTCAGCAATGCTCTTCTTCATGCGATTCCACCAATAAACTTCTCTAAAGTCACGATACATCTTTGTTGAACACGTATGAATGAAATATCTAGAGCTATGAGATTCTTCCATAATCCTCTCTTGGAGTCCATCCACCATAGGTACACATAATCTTCCTTGATATCTCAATACACCATCTCCCCCTTGTTCAAAAGCTAATACCTGTTGCTTTTGAATATTTGCCTTCAACTTAAGTAAAATGGGATCTTGATCTTATTTCTCTTTCACTTCTGACACTAATGATGACTCGGCCCCGCTCGTCACCGCTATTCCTCATTCTGTGGAATCTATAAGTCTGATTCCTAGGCATACCAGTTTGTGCACATCTTTTTCTAACTCTCTCCTTCCTTCTTCAATATGGGCGGTGCTACCCATAGACAACCTGCTTAAAGAATCAGCAACAACATTAGCCTTACCTAGGTGGTAAAGAATACTCAGGTCATAATCCTTGAGTAACTTTAACCACCTCCTCTGTCTGAGATTAAGCTCTTTCTGAGTAAGCACATATTGAACACTCTTGTGATCAGTAAATACATCAACATGCATACCATACAAGTAATGACGCCATATCTTCAAGGCAAATACTACAACAGCAAACTCCAAGTCATGGGTTGGGTAATTCTTCTCATGAACCTTCAACTGTCTGGAGGCATAAGCTATAACCTTGCCATTCTGCATTAAGGCACAACCCAAACCAACTCTAGATGCATCACAATACACCACAAAACCTTGAGTACCTTCTGGTAAGGTCAAAACTGGAGCTGTAATCAACCTCTTTTTCAATTCCTGAAAGCTTTTCTCACAAGCTTTAGACCATTGACATTTCACTGTCTTCTGAGTCAACTTGGTTAAAGGAGATGAAATACATGAGAACCCCTCTACAAACCTTCCATAATAGCGAGCTAAACCCAAGAAACTCCTAATATCAATTGGAGAAATGGGTCTAGGCCAATTCTGTACTGCCGCAATTGTCTGAGTATCAACTTTAATTCCATCACTAGCTACAATGTGGCCTAGGAATGCCACCGACTCAAGCCAAAATTCACACTTAGAGAACTTGGCATACAACTCCTTATCTTTCAAAGTCTGAAGAACTATTCTGAGATGACTAGCATGATCTTCTTCATTCCTTGAATAGATTAGTATGTCATCAATGAAGACGATAACAAACATATCTAAATAAGGTTTGAAGACTCTATTCATCAAGTCCATGAAAGCTGCCGGTGCATTGGTCAAACCAAAAGACATGACCAAAAACTCGTAATGACCATATCTAGTCTTGAATGCTTTCTTTGGAATATCACATTCCCTTACTCTTAACTGGTGATAGCCTGATCTGAGGTCAATCTTCGCAAAACAAGTGGCACCCTGAAACTGATCGAAAAGATCATCAATCCTGGGAAGAGGGTACTTATTCTTGATGGTAACCTTATTCAACTAGCGATAATCTATACACATTCTAAGGGAACCATCTTTCTTTCTCACAAACAAGACCGGAGCACCCCAAGGTGAGACACTCGGTCGAATGAAACCCTTTTCTAAGAGATCTTTCAACTGCTCTTTCAACTCTTTCAACTCTGCTGGTGCCATTCTA
This sequence comes from Solanum stenotomum, assembly GCF_019186545.1. Taxonomy (NCBI): domain Eukaryota; kingdom Viridiplantae; phylum Streptophyta; class Magnoliopsida; order Solanales; family Solanaceae; genus Solanum; species Solanum stenotomum. The sequence continues at coordinate 35,436,603 of NC_064287.1, forward strand.
TAGGGTGGAATAGAGATAGGACGAGTATCTGGAATGAGATCTATGTCAAACTCTATTTCTCTCTCAGGAGGAATTCCGGGTAGATCATCTGGAAAAACTTCTGGAAACTCTCTTACAATAGAAATTGACTGAAAATGAGGTATCTCAACACTAGAGTCATTAACTCGGACTAAGTGATAGATACAACCCTTTGAAACTAACTTTCTCGCCTTAGGGTACGAACTAAAACGACCCTTAGGCCCTGCTGAACTACAACTCCACTCTATAACTGGCTTATTCGGAAATTGAAACTTGACCACTCGAGTTCTACATTCTAATGATGCATAATAGGCATGAAGCCAATCCATACCTAAAATGACATCGAAATCTACCATGTCTAACTTAACTAAATCAACCATGGTGCTTTTGTGATTGATAGAAACAGGACAATCACGATAAACTCTTTTTGCTAGAATAGACTCCCCAACAGGTGTAGAAACACAAAAGGGTTCACAAAGTCTTTCAGGAAGAACATCAAACTTATTTGCAACATAATGAGTTACAAAAGATAAACTTGCTCCTGGGTCTAGCAGAGCATACACATCAAAAGCGAAGACTTTGATCATACCAGTGATGACATTTGGAGAGTTCTCTTGCTCATGGCGGCTGGTGATTGCATACAGGCAGTTTGCTCCTCCGCCGGTACTAGAAGTAGCTCATCTAGGTACCGTCCTGTCTGGTGGAACAACTGAAGAAGACTGTGCTCTATTGCCCCCATTACCCTGCCTGTTCTTTGGACACTCTCGCATGAAATGTCCATTGTGTCCACACTTGAAACAACCAATGGAGCCATCTCGACAAATACCTGAGTGGTTCCTACCACACTTGGCGCAGGCAGGAGGCTTACAACCCCCTTGCGCCACACTGCCCGAAGACTGCGCTGGTCTAGCCTTGAAGTCCTTCGAATTATGGCAATTATTTTCACCTCTGTATCTGGGTGCAGGTGTTTTGGTAGATGATGGAGCAGGTCCCTTTTGCCTTTGCTGAAAGGATGAACGGTTCGCATTACCTTTTTGCTGCCCGAACTCACTACCGGTCTCAGCTCTCTTATTTCTGAACTCTTCCCTGTTCCTCAGCTTCTCTTCCTCAACCTGCTGCACATAGACCATCAACCTTGATATGTCCATGTCCTCAATAAGCATTGCAACCCTACCTTCCTTACTTGACCAACGAGACAACCCAACTACAAACAAACTCATTATAGTCCTCATGTCCGCAACCATCTCTGGAACATAACGAGATAATTGTGTGAACTTCAAACTGTGCTCATGAACACTCAAAGACTCTTGCTTAAGTGTGAGGAACTCACGTACCTTGGCCTCTTTCAATTCTCGGGGAAGAAACGACCCAAGAAAGCTTCCTCAAAACAGGCCCAACTCGCAAGTGGTGCATTCTCAGCTCTTCCCCCTTTCCACTGGTCGAACCAAGTTCTAACAACACCCTTCAATTGATACACAACTAGTTCAACCCGCTCAATATCTGCCACATGCATCACCTCAAAAATCTTTTTCAACTCGTCAATGAAGTTTTCTGGATCCTCGGTAGTGCTCCAACCCATGAAATTCGGAGGATTCATCCCCAAGAACTCACTAATACTTGACGTCTCAGCTCCTTCATGTCAAGCTCCCCTTTGCTGACCAATTTGATTAGTTACAGCTTGACTCAAAATTCTAATTGCCTCTCTGAAATTGGCATTAGAAAGTTCCCCTTGATGTTGCACTCCCGGGGCATAAGGTAACTCTTGCTCCTCAACATAACATCTAGAAAGAAGCCCTCTGCCAACTCTTCGTAGAGGCATGATTATATGAAAACACATGCAAGCACGGATTAGAAAGAAACTTTTTAGAGATCAACTCTAACGCACGAGATGAGTGTGAAAGAAATGAGAAATCTTCCTAAATGTTGTAGCCTCCCATGTATAGATGTAGCGCGCTTCACACCGATAACTTGGACTCTACAGACACGGCTTCATAGACTCCCTAGGACTCTTGAACTCTGTGATCTGAAACCAAGTTTGTGACGCCCCGAGCCTACACCCTGGACGTGGCCGGCACTCGAAGACCATTGCTGGCCCCATGCGAACCTTTGGCCTGGCTTTCTTAACTAACCAGAAACCCAACTCAATAGAATAACTCCATGCAAAGCACGAACATAAAATAATTTAACTGATAAAATCTGGCCTAAAAGACAACTCGAGCCCCAAAATAGAATATTTACATATATACATAGATGAGAGACTCAAAACTAACTAACTGACTGACTGTTTATGAAGCCTCTATAACACTGAGATGGATGTTGGGACAGACCCCACAACATCCTAATAAAACAAAACTAAGAAAACAAAATAACCGAGTCTTCCGAAATGCAAAGAGGCTCACCAATGACTCTGGAGTGCTCAGCTGGATCAACGATGTGCTCTATGCTGATCCTGGGTACCTGTGTCTGCATCGTTATAAGATGCAAGCCAACTGGCATCAGTACATGTAATGTACGAGTATACGAGTTGGAAAACTAAGCAACATAGGCTAGAAGGAAATCTGGAAGAAACGGAAAAGCTTACCTCGCTCAACTCAACTCAACCTGACTAACTTTTTTCAATATAAGGTAATATAAAATAAGTGCGATATAAATAAAGGTTGTTTAAAAGATGTTATAAACTCTGTGTGTATACAAAGATACAATAAGCCTGAGATGTATATATAAATACAAATGAACTGATATATATAAAAATACAATAATTTCTATGTGTATACAAAGATACAATAACTTCTGTGGGAGTTTCTCTAATCGACAACCATCACATAAGAGCTATAGTGATGATACAGCGAACAACATCACGCTACCAGAGCATCCTGTACCCGACAAAAGGTATAGGACCTGAACTGCCTAATAGATCCACTAGTCTAATATGAAAAGGTCATCTAAAAAGTATGAACCTCTTCTACCCATGATGGCTACATGATTCTATGGGGGTTGTGGGTTCTTTGAACGCTCCCCCAATTCGGTGCTCGATACTACTCCCAAAAACGTACTGGATCTTATGTTTTTAAAACATATGTCTTCCTGCTGATTTGAGATAATTTCTCAAAAACTTAGCTCAAAGGCTATCTTGGAAATCTCAGTTTCCTCTCTTGCTTCATTTAGAAAGCGATAACTCTTTTTCTGGAAAACTAGCTCGAAGGCTCTTTGGAAATCTCAGTTTCCAATCTTGTTTTAATGTGAAAACATTTCTTTAAATTTTTTTTGGGAATACTTAGTTCCCTAATAACTTTTGAGAAATGAAGTCAACTTTATACTCTTGAGTTAACTTGAAGCTCTATACTCTTTGCTTGACTTGAAACTTGAGCCTTAAAATGAAGTTAAAATGTTCAATAAAGACTCTTGAACAACTTTAAAGACTTGCTTGGACTTACTTCTTAACTTATAAGATTGACTCTAACTTCACTTGAGTTTGATCCAAACTTTCCTCGAATTGGATTATGGATTCAAGGTATATGATCACATGTTTATGGACGAGTTCTTGATGTTTAGACGTACCTTGGAATGTGGAAAATGACTTTAAAAGATAGGTATATTACCAAGGAACATGTATGAAAAAGTAGGGAATGAAAGGGAAAACTTGGCGTTTTTGGCGCTCTAAGAGGCGCGGAGCGCCAGCCCTCAAGCTTCAGAGGGGCCTGATGGGCACTCTGCTAGGCGCGCCGCCCCAAGGGCTGGCTTCAAAGCCCTTTTTGGGGCGCGCTGACTGGCACGACACCCCAACTCTTTTCCCCGAAAATTTGACTTTTCTCCTTCTCTTTCCCCACTCTAAACCTTCTAAACTTCAAAGTTTCCAGCCCCAAACACTTAGAATCATAAAACCCCTCAACATACACTAGATTCAACTCAAAAATCACAACCGAAAACATGTCCCAAAACAACAAGGAACTTCAACAACACAACCAACAACTTCAACACACACAACCACAAACTTCAACACACAACCAATCTTTTCTCGGATATTAAAATGAGTTTGGCATGTGGGGGAAAGAACCAACCCAACACTATGATCTCACATACCTTAATAGGGATCACCCCCGACGAAATCCACGACGATCTCTACGAAGTTTGCTTCTTCTTCTTCTTTGTCCTCTTCTCTCCTTTTTTATAAAGAAGCCTAACTCTCACTTTAAAAAGGAAAAACTAATTTAAAATCAGTCTATAACCTTAATATATATCCAAAAGAAAAGGCTAGGGAAAAGACAAAATACCCTTACAAAATCGGGTTAACAGCCCTACCAACAACCCAACTTCCAAAGGGCATACCTCCTTCATACGAACTCGGAATTGGGAAAATTCAGTGGCGTTGGAAAGAATATTCCACGAACTTTGCAAATATAACTGGAAATACACCTAACTCATCCTGAGCTAGGAGTTATAACTGTTCAAAGGTGGCCAAAACATCACTTTTTCCCATAACCAAATTTTCCAAATTTTTAATTCCTTCCAAAAATGACTATTTCCAATTCTAAGCCTCTTCATAGTTATTTTAAATTGCCAGATGTTACATGTCCAATAGAGAAATAAAGGCAATTCTGGCTGAAACAGTGAATGCTAACAGGACAGATTGGGCACGAAAGCTAGATGATACTCTATGGGCATATCAGACAACTTTTAAGATGCATATTGGTATATCTCCATATCAATTGGTGTTTGGAAAGACATGTCATTTGCCGGTTGAGCTTGAGCATAAGTTGAATCTTAGTTGGGGTGAAACAACAAACTTGAGACTGGATCAGATTAATGAGATGGATAAGTTTCGTTTGAGAGCGTATGAGAGGTTTACACTGTACACGAAAAGGATGAAGTTGTATCATGACAAGCATATTTAGAAAAGAACCTTCACTCCTGGTGATTTGGTATTACTTTTCAACTCCAGACTTCGTCTATTTTTGGGAAAGTTGAGATCCAAATGGTCTGGACCTTTTAAGGTAACTCAGGTATTCTAGTCGGGTGCTATTAAGCTTGAGAATGACAAGGGTAAAAGGTTCAAGGCCAATGGTCAGCGAATCAAGGCATACTTGGGTGTTCCAGAAAAAAGTGAAAATAGTGGAGGAATGTAAGCTTGATGAAGTCTGAGTAATCAAGTAACCTGCATCATGCCATGACATTAAATTATGCGCTGCTTGGGAGGCAACCCAAGATTGTAATTGTAATAGTTACTTTCCTTTTTCTCATTTTCTTTGCTTTTATAGAGTCACTGTGTGTTCATGCGTGGATGAAAAATTTGGACTAAGAATTGCAGTAACTGGGTGCAGACAACTCTTCACGAGTAGTCCCACGGGCTGTGGTGCCTTTAATGGGCAAACCTCACGGCCCATTATCCTCAACTGCAGCCAAATGAGGCTACTGGAAATTGCCATAACTTGGTTCACGGAAGGGTTCACGCTCCGTCTAGCCTCTCGTGAACCTCAAGTAAGTACTTTATCTCCAAGTTAGGTTCACGGATGTGTCCACGGACTATGGTGCCCTTCACAGGAAACTTCACGATCTGTCGTCTGCAACTCAGCAGTAGCAGTACCCGACCCGACCCGCGTGTAAAGGGAGATCAAATAGAATATTTATAATCTGGCCTAAGCACCAAGGGTCAGTTTTTTTTCCATTCCCTCTCATCTATAACGATTCTTAGCAGTATAAAAAAAAGGTCTTTCATCTTTTAAACTCCCAAAATTCATCTCAAATTCAAAACCAGAATTCAAGTCCAAGTTCATCTTTTTTTTTTTTGAGTGAAATTTTCCTCTAATTCCAAGTAAGTTCTTTTATAACTTGTTATAAGTTTGATCTTGTCTAAAACAAGTTAGATTTTACTATGATTATGTGATGAACTATCTTGATTGGTATTGATTTGTTGTGGGTTAGTTTGAATTGGGTATGTTTGATGGTTCTTATGCATGGGTATGATGAATTTGGGAGAAATTAGTGTTACATGTTGACATTAGTGTGAAATTGAGTTCAAAGGGGTTCCAAACATGTACGCCTTAATGAATTGTGTAAATAAAACTGTTGAAAGGGTGAGATCACATTTATGTGTGGAGGGTATGATCACAGCTAGGTCGTAATTGTGTTTGATTTACATAATTATTGATATATGTGGTAGATTGGTTGAGCTTATGTGCTAATAGATCTCGTGACTTTCTGATGAGGTGAAATTGGGCATAGGTTGTTGTTAGAAGGAAAAAGCACTGAAAAAGGGCCAAGTGTAAGTCCACGATGGGCTTCACGGACCGTGGAATCAACTACAGGTCGTGAAACCCCTCGTGGACCACACTTGGCAAAAGATAAGTACACTGAGTAGGATCACAATGGTCATCACGGACCGTGGTTCACTCCACGAACTGTGAAGCTGTCTGTGATCCATTCAAGTACAATGATTAACAAAGTCAAGCTTCCAACTCATCTTCACAAGGGCCTTCACGGACCGTTGTACCCACCACGGCCCATTTTGGTTCCTGTATATATTAAAAAAATTAGTTTTATTTTTTGTACTTTTATTTCTATTTTGTATTTTGGTTCCGTGGCCCTTCCCAATGATAGATTGGGTGACGACATTCTTAAGGCAAGGCGTCACATTGTAATTACACAGGGGAAGTCTGAGTTCCCGATAGTGTGTCATTTTACTGTTTTGTTACCTAATGAGTTTTACATTTCTCAGGTACTATAGCTTCCTGAAGGAAGAACGCAACCAATCATTCATCACCTATTGCGTGAGTTTTGCATTTCTTAGATTGCGAGGTAAATTGAATCAGATGGGGAGAATGCAGCTTGGGTTATAGGAACGCCAGTACTCATCACTAAAGATTCACTATCTTTTCCAGCCAACGTTTGGTGGGATGTTGTCCATGCACAATTGAGGCCTACAGGTAATGATAATACCTTGTCTCCCTCACTGGCTTATTTGGTAGCATGCTTTATGGCTGGTTACCCGGTAAATGTGAGGCGGATCATAGCGATCGAGATGAGAGACAGGGCACTAAATGAGAGAGCAGAACTTCCATTTCCCTGTCTGATAGGGAAATTGTGTCGATAAGCAAACATTCCCCCAAATAGGTTAGTTGACAGATGCGGTGAGGCATTCAGACTCACCCAGGCCTCTAAAATCAAACATGTCGCTAACTATCTCTTTTGTGCGAAATCTGGAGCTGTGGGTTCTTTGGTTGTTGTTCCTCACATACCAATTGACATTCCACATGCGGATAGAGGGCCAGATCAGAGGGACTCATCACAAAGATCTACAAAGGCACCACCACCACCAACTTCAGCCTCACAAGCTCCAGCTACCTTTGTCACTATTCCTATGCTAATCCTTGAGAAATTAGTTGCAGATTAGCGCCAGATCAGGACCCTAGTCGACATAATTGTACAACAGATGCCCCAACTAATAGAGAGAGATGCTTTAGCTACGGAGAAGAAGATAAAATATGAGATGTATAACGAGTTGGCTGTCTTAAAAGACAAGATGTATGGTTTGGAGATCCTTGTACATGATCTATTGCAAGTTGCTGGTTCAGTAAACACTGAAGATTTCCAAACACAATTAGTTGAGATGCGAGCTCAATTCGCTAAATTGGCTTAGAAGCCGGTACAGGTGCCTACTTCGGTAATGCCAGAGTCATTGATGAAAATATTCAGTGAGCAACCTACCACTCAGTCCCTTGACGGTCTCTACGGGGAACTCCTTAAAAGAAAATCCGACAAAAGAAAGAATAAAGCTGGAGAATCTGATGATGAGCTACTGATTGACTTGTCCAAAGAAGAAAGAAGGCAAGAAAAGAAAGCCCGCAAGGCATCGAAGAAGGCAGCTAGAGAAAAAGAAGCACTTGTGCAACAACATCGAGATGCAATGTTAGGTGGTGCTTCTGGTAACGGAGCATCTATTATAGTTAGTGGTAGCCAGCCTGAGCTAGTTTCTGAGAATGCACCCGTTGATAAGGGTGCCGACGCTGATCCGGCTACCGGCGCCTAGAGCGCAGTAGGTATGACCCCTCTTCATAGCCCTGTTTTGTTTTTCTTCATTGACTTTGAGGGCAAAGTCTTTTTGTTTGGGGAGGGGATGGTGAGCAACCTTCCATTCTAGCTGTTAGGTTGAATAGAGGCTGACTCTATGTTTATTGTGAAAACTGTGATTGTTTTGTGTTTTATGTTTTGATAAGAATATGAAGTGTTTGTTTGTTGAGCTGTGCAACAACTAGTCTGTGTGAAATATTACCTTGGTCTGAGATTTGACTGTTAGGATATTTAGATGACATCGTATGTACTGATATTTTGAACATTGCTAATCTGGAAATAAATTGGTGAACCAAGAAACTGGAGAGTGTAGTCCTGTGCCATGTGTGTGTGTGAGGTTTTCTAGAAGTCTAACGCTAGGAGCAGAAACTAGAACTTGCCCGAGTAGTCTTGCTTAAATCTGAGAATAACCGGATAGGAAAGGATCAGTAGGCCATTTTTGCTAAGTCACTAAAAAGCCAAAAATAAAACAACCAAATAAAAAGCTTATCACTTGAACCCCATTTGAGCCTAAAAATCAGTTTTGTTCTTCCTAATTAAATATCATATCCTTGGGTCTCCGAAGATACAATGTCACAACTCAGGCCAAAAGCCTAAGTTGAGGGTGATTAGAACCCGAGCAGAAAGAAGAAGCGAAAAAGAAGGTTCAACCAGTGAGTTGAATGCATATGAAAAAAATAAAGAAAAAATAAAAAAGAGAAAGGAATAGAGCAGAAAAGAAAAGAAAAGAAAAAGAAAAAGAAAATAATGGCCGCTGGGATGTACAGAAACGAAGAAAAAGAGGGAATCGCTCAGAAAAGAGTTGTGTGCAAACGAAACTTTGGAGAATCAAGGGACTAGTCACTCACAAAACCAAAATATACATTCCCTTGCCTAAGCCTATGTTACAAGCCAACAAAGTCCTATAATGATCCTATTCTCGGTGTTTTAAAGATAGAGCGTAGAAAGCTAGGGCATGCCTATGGTAGTTTGTTATTAATATTAGAAGTTCTTTAAGAGTGTGGGCGTAGAATTTAGTCCCAATTATCATGAGTGAGGGTCTTTTTTGGTGTGAGGAAACAATGATTGAATTTGAGAGTAGATTGTGTTAGATGATAGTTCACAGGCATAAGTATGGTCGATTGTGAGTAATGAGATGTCATATATTGATCCTTGCATGTTAGATTGATGGTTTTGGATACAAATTGTGTTTGAGATGGCTGCTGCATAGTTTCAAAAGTGTTTGAATGATTTGAGGACTGAATGTATTATTTTTTCATCACTTGAGGATAACTAATGGTTTTAAGTTGAGGGTGTTGATGTGCCGTGAAATCTTGGCACATTTGATGCTTGAAAACTAAAGATTAATACTAGAATCGAGTGTATTTATGTAGATATAATGTGTTTGGTAGTGTTTGTACAAGTGAAACAGGTAGAAGTGAAAGAAGACAGAAAATAAGAAAATTCAATGAAAGTTGGAAGCAAAGACCACTGATGACCTCATGGGCTGTGGTCTTCACTACTGATTGTGGAGATGCTCGTAAAGTTGAACCAGTACTGAGGGTTAGAGGAACTGAAAGAGAATTGAACCACGTGAAGACCACGAACAAACTCACGGGCTGTGGTCCTCACAACGGTCCGTGGTGAGAGTCGTGAAGATGGTCCAATAAAGGGGCAATGAAAAGCTGAAAGAGGATTGAACCAATTGAAGACCACGGACAACTACACGGACGTGGTCATTGTCATGAGTCATGGTGGTGTCTGTGGTGATGATCCAGTGTATAGGCCTTGAAGAACTTGTTTTGGGTGAGTGCAAGTGAAGACCACGAAGGGCTTCACGGACCGTGAAGCCCTTGACGGGTCGTGGAGGCAGTCGTGAAGTGTTCGACAGTTCAGTCCTACTTCGAGTAGGACTATTTTTAAAACACTATTTGAATTAATTAGGTCATTTTAAATTTTTATCTTGTTTTATCTAGAACGAAGAACGGAGTTTTTCAAATATTCTTAGCTTTTGGTTTTCGAGATTAGCATCAAATTAAGTTTGACATTTGATTTTCTGTTATTGAATCATCAAAGTGATTTTTGATTTGCCTATTTTCGTAAGTATTTTCTTGTCATGTTTTCATTATATACTAATGTATGTTTACGTAAAATCATGAGTGGCTAAATACCACAACTGGGATTGTGGGATCTATGACATAAATCTAACTGTAATTCCATAAAATGAGTGAAAGGCAATTTACATTTGCAAAGTATAATTTAGCTTTCTATATTCATGTATTCTAATGAGTGCACACATTACGGTGAGCTTGTATCTATCATTTGTTCGAGAAAAAAATGATAGTTAGGAAAAAGCCAAATTAACCCGAAGAAATAGAGTCAAAGTTTGAGTTCGAGAGAAAAGAACTTTAACACTATTCTAAGCGAGGGTAAAACTTGTAACACTCTGGGATCGAGAGGACTTGAGTGAAAATTATATGATTAGACTAAGAAGTATCAGATATATTTAACTTGCTTGTATTTTGTAGAGATAAATTGCCTGAAACTAAACTACGGAAGAACATTATATGCAACGATATGGGGAACACAGTCCTAGTTTAATTTAATTATCAAAACAACTTTAGAACTGATATTCTGTTAATTGTTAAATTAGATCTTAGTTAACTACCTTGGTTACTAGAGCTTTATAGCTAAACCCATTTTACTTTCCGTAAATGTTTCTTTAAGAAATAATAATGACATTTGAGTAAAATGTGACAGTGAAATCATTTCTGTAAAGAAATTATCTGTGGGATCGACCTCAACTCACGTTGAGTTCTATAAATTGACTTCGACCGTGTATACCTCTTAATTGAGGTGTAAGTTTGGACATATCATTGAGTTACTTGAATAATGATTATATTCATGTCTATGTAGTAATTCTAGATGTGTAGATCGAATATAATCTATGGTCCTTGAAGGGCAAATTATGAGAATTATGCATGATTATGAGATCTATGTATATGCTTTAAGAGCACTTTGAGAGTAGAGTGAATATGATTATGCTCTAGTTGTTGTGTTGTTGGAAGTTATCCTCATGTACACACTTATGTATGAATATTACATGATGTGAAATGTTTTCTCACAATATGATGATTCTAACCTTAAAAGGATATTCTTACCTATTGAATCTATGAGCTATAGTATGAATTACGTTGGATTGAGTTTCTAGACATTCTTCCATGAATATAAACTTAGGTCAAGAATTAATATGTAATACATGGGAATTAATGCTTAGCATCGAGTGGATATGAATATGAGATAGAAGCTTATACACTAGTTGAGTCCGACTTTCCAAATGGGTTCCTTCTACCTTAGTTGAGTCCAGGTTCCCAAAGTATGTCTCTCATGAGATAGAAACCTTCTACCATAGTTGAGTTCGATTTTCTAGGAGGAATCTCCTTATCCCATAAACTATGTGCTCTCATAGGTTATTTAGCTAGTGGATCCTAAGCTAAGAGTATTCTACCATAGACAAGTAGGACAACTCCTTTTCGGTGTGGGGTAGACACCGGATTCCATGTTAAGCTCACATGGTCTATGTCGGTTAAGGCTTATCCCATTATGATAATGGTATGAACAAGAGTATGAATGATGAGTTATAGTTACTCAAGAAGCTATACTTAGTATGGGTGGGATTATGGGATATTATTCATGCATTGCACAAATATGCTTTGAGGGTAAGTATGATATGTTTCTCTTATGATATGATGATAAATTAGTTGATTATGCTTATGACTTATGTTTTTCCATTATCTTAAAAATGGTGCTTTGACCTAGCAAATGACATGCATTCTACTAAAATGTCTCTTTTAGCATGTTTTCATGATTTTATGCAGGGCTATCATACTTAGTGCATCTTTGTACTAACCCATATTTTCCTACATTTTCCCCAAGTGTACAGTCTGGTTCTCAAGGTGGCCCCCATTGTGGCTAGAGCTTGGATTTACTCACTTCTCCTTGCTTGTTGGTGACTCCTCATGATTAGATGACAAATATCTTTATTTAGTAGTTTTACTCTTGTATTTGCCTTTCTGATTATGTTGTATGGGCTGTGACCCTCTTTGATTCAAGAATTGTAATAGATGGCAATTTGAGACAAGTATAGACTTCCGCTTTTCCCCATGGAAAAATTGGGACTTGAAATGTGTTTTTACTCTTTATTATTCTATGCTTATGTTATTGTATGCTAAGTGGCTTAGATGGTGCCTTTTCGGGGTGCTATGTGACTTGTTACGTCTAGGGTGTACCCGTGGGTCTTGACAAACTTGGTTATCAGAGCACAATGTTTAGAATGATTCTAGGATGATGTCTCATAAGCCACGTCTAGTAGAGTCTTGTTCATAAGTGTAAAGCATGCCACATTTATTAATGAGAGGCTATAAGAAGATTAGGAAACTACACCAAGGGTTCGTGAGGTGCATAGATTGGCCGGACTAGGTATCCAACTAGTGAATTCCACCAAGGGTGGTGTCATGGTTCATAATGGTTCCGAATCGTCCTTTTTGATGGATGTGAAATCTAAGCAAGATCTTGACCCTATATTAGTTGATTTGAAGGAGTCGGTACTCAAGAAGTCTATTGAGGCTTTCTCCCAAGGGGGAGATGGGGTGCTTAGGTACCAAGGTCGATTATGTGTTTCGGATGTAGATGATGTGAGGGAACAAATTTTAGAGGAATATCATAGTTCTCAGTATTCTATTCATCCAGGAGCCACCAAGATGTACCATGATCTATGAGAAGTCTATTGGTGGAATGGTATGAAGAGAGATATTGTGGGATTTGTAGCGAAATGTCCTAATTGTCAACAAGTTAAGGTTGAGCATCAAAGGCCACGAGGCTTATCCCAAAATATAAGTATCCCCACTTGGAAATGGGAGGATTTAAATATGGACTTTATAGTGGGCTTGCCTCGCACTCGAAGGCAACATGATTCTATTTGGTTCATTATAGATAGAATGACAAAATCAACCCACTTCAATCTCGTTAAATTTCTCATTCGGCCTAAGACTATGCCAAGTTGTATGTAAGAGAGATAATGAAGTTGCATGGGGTTCCTTTATCTATTATTTCAGATCGGGTACTCAATTTACTTCACATTTTCGGAAGTCATTCCAAAAAGGGCTTGGTACTAAGGTCAAGCTTAGCACAACTTTTCATCCTTAAACCGATAGGCAAGCGGAGTGTACCATCCAAACATTAGAAGATATGTTAAGAGCATGTGTTATAGATTTCAAGGGTAATTGGGATGACCATTTGCCATTAATAGAGTTTGCCTACAATAATATTTATCACTCAAGTATTGGTAAGGCTCCCTTTGAAGCCTTGTATGGTAGGAGATGTAGGTCTCCGGTTGGTTGGTTTGAGGTGGGTGAAATTGCTTTTATTGGTCCCGAATTGGTTTATGAAGCTATTGAGAAAATTTGGCTCATTAGAGAGAGGTTGAGATCGGCTCAAAGTAGACTAAAGTCTTATGCCGATGTGAGAAGAAGGGATCTAGAATTTGAAGTTAGTGAATGGGTCTATTTTAAAATCTCACCCATGAAGGGTGTGATGAGATTCGTCAAGAAAGGGAAACTCAGTCCGCGGTTTGTAGGCCCATATCAAATTTTGAAGCGTATTGGGAAAGTTTCCTATGAGTTGGCCTGGTTCACCCGGTATTTCATGTTTCTATGCTTAAGAAGTGCATTGGAGATCCAACATCCATTATTCCTTTAGAATGGTTTGGAGTTGATGAAAGCCTTTCCTATGAAGAGGTTCCAATAGAAATCCTAAACCGGCAGGTCAAGAGATTGAGAAACAAGGAAATAGCTTCCGTTAAGGTTTTATGGAGAAATCATTTAGTTGAGGGTGCTACTTGGGAGGTCAAGGCTATCACGCCCCAAGGTACCCCCGAGATGCGGACACGGGACCTAGGACCACAAGTGATCCTAAGCTAACCCTGCTGGCATGATCATGAGCATACTAAAGATAATAAATTGATGCGGAAGCTAAATCATAAAGTAAGTCTGAAAAGATGGGAAATACCCATATACTATAACTGAGATAAATGAAAACTGATGAGTTCAATACAAAGATGTTATTAACTCAATACTAAGCTGAATCTAACTATGTTTGAAAATAAGCCTCTAAACTACCTAGAAGTGCTGGGACATACCCCAACTAAGTCTAGAAAATTTGAAACTAAAAGACTGAAAACTGAAAGATGACATGACTATTGTCCTCGAAGAATAAGGACTCACCACTGATGCTGCTGAACTGGAGATCGGGAACCGATCTAAGCGTGATCTGGATGCTGAGAACCTGAACCTACATCACGAGAAGATGTAGCGCACGTATGTGTCAGTACTTGAAAGGTACTGAGCATGCAGGATAGAGTAAAGCTGAAATAACATATAACTGAACAAAGCAATAAAACAATGAAATAATCTGAACATGATATAGATACTGAATGCTAAGCTAACTGAATGCAATGACCAATTTATAACATGCTGAGACTGAATACTGAATATACTGATAAATGGTCAACGCAATAAAATCTGACTGAACAGTGGAAGCTACTAATAACCAACATAAAACCACATGAGCTAAATGTATACGCCCCATCGAGAGGACTCAATACACCCGGCCAAAGGTGTAGAGGCATGCTGGCGTGATCACTAAAATGATGTTGCCCACAGAAGGGGACTTACACCTACATAGCTCATAGTTCTGGGACTATATGGGTAACCTGAACCCTAGTCCAACTTGGTATTATGCTACTCCCAATGAATTAAGTGGTTAACTGGTTATGACTGAATTTCTGTAAATACTGGATAGCTCGAAACTGAACATGCAAATTGAGAATGCAACAATTAATATGATAATGATGCATTCATGAATTGAGGCATGTATAACTGAATACTGAAATATCTGGCCTAGCATGTGTAATTTAAGAACTAAAGAAATACATAGCTAGGGTTCTGAAATTTTTGCGATAAAATGAGCAATAATCTGATAATCTAATTTGGAATATTTAAATAACTAATTCATGATGATCTGTTGAAATTCTAGAAACCCTAGGTCTGTTCATAATCATGGAATCAAGAATTTGACTGAATTCTAGGGACCTAATGGACGAAAGGAACCCACTAGTGAAATCCCACATACCTGGTGATGAATTACACAGAGAAATCTTTCGATTTTGGGGCTAGAACTGATGGAATCTTGCTACGTTCTTGAACTAGGGTTCTTGACCTCTCTTCTTCTCTTACGCTCTAATTTTTCTAAGTTTGATTAATGATTTGACTTAGGTAAGTTCTAGTTATGTTTCTAGGCTTAAACTGACTAAAACCTCATGATTTAGGGTCTAAACGACGTATCTTAGGGGTTAAACGAAATAGGAAAAGACCAAAAGACCCCTGAATTAACTGCTATCGGAGTGAATAACGGACGGGACTGACGGGGGTCGTCAATAAATCGACGGTCCGTCGATTGGAACCGTCGGTCGAGTCTGCCTGACAGGGCTTCACTAAAATGAGCATAAATTTTTACTCGGATGTCGGCATTTAGCAAACTCGGTGGCGTTGGAAAGAGGATTAAATTATCTATCTAACGATAGGTTATGGGACACATAATTCATTTTTGTGCTAAGATTTATGACCATATGAAGTTGATCCATCAAAAAATTTCAGCTAACTAGTTGTTAATCCTCACCTACGGTCAGACCTACGGACCGTTGATCGATTGACGGTCCGTGCTAGTCAACCGTCAATCGGGACTGAAGTTGGGCTTTTGGGGCATCTATCCACGAACACGAACTACGGTCCGTGACTTGACCTACGAACCGTATATCCGGCCGTGGGTCAACATTTAGCTAAATTTTTTGACTGAGTTTTGGGGAAGTTTTCTGTCACGAACCACGGAACTGTAGGATGAGTCCATCTACAGTCTGTGGATGGTGTCTATGAGTGCCACCTGTGACACCAGAAATCTGAAATCTCTATCTTCAGATACGGGGTGTTACATTATCTCCCCCTTGGGACCATTCGTCCTCGAAAGAAGAGTAATCTAGCTGAAATAGAGGGAGAGGGCTGAAATCCCTACCACTAAACACTGAGAACTGAATTCTAACTGAACTGATTTCTAAGGACGTGCAACTATGCTGAAAATGCAAGTACAAACTGAAGGAACATGATTCTAAGACTGAATTTATGCATGAATGACTGAAACACTGAGGAGGAACTAATACCTCAAGATAGAATGGAATTGGAAGGAAAGAGGTGAGGATACTTGGACTTTATGGCTGCTTCTGCTTCCCAAGTAGCTCCCTCTACGGGTTGACTCCTCCACAAAACTTTGACTGAAGCGACTTCTTTATTTCTCAACCTTCTAACCTGACGATCGAGAATCTCAACTGGTACATCCTCATATGAGAGACTATCTTTCAAGGCCATACTCTCTAATGGCACTATGGATGTTGGATCACCCACACACTTCTTCAAAAGAGAAATGTGAAAGACTAGATGCACTGCTGCTAAGTTTGCTGGCAACTCTAACTCATAAGCCACTTTACCAATCCTTTTCAAGATCCGATAAGTGCCTACATATCTGGGACTGAGCTTCCCTTTCTTGCCAAATCTCATCACCCCTTTCATAGGTGACACTTTTAGGAAAATCCAATCATCAACTTGGAACTCTAGTTCCCTTCTTCTCACATCTGCATTAAGACTTCTGGTGACTCTGGGCAGTCTTAAGTCTATCTCTAATGAGTTGCACTTTCCCCATAACATCAAGGACTGAATGTGGTCCTATCAAGGCTGCTTCACCTACTTCAAACCAACCAACTAGAGATCTACATTTACGCCCATACAATGCCTCATAAGGGGCCATCTGAATGCTGGAATGGTAATTATTGTTGTAGGCGAACTCAATGAGAGGAAGGTGATCATCCTAAATACCCTTGAAGTCGATCACACAAGCTCTCAATATGTCTTCTAAGGTCTGAATGGTACGCTTTACCTGACCATTCGTCTGTGGATGAAATGTTGTGCTAAGATTAACCTGAGTACCAAGACCTTTCTGAAATGACTTCCAGAAATGAGAGGTAAACTGAGGACCTCTATCTGAGATGACAGACAAAGGAACCCCATGCAACCTCACAATCTTATTAATGTAAAGCTTGGCGTAATCCTCCACCGAATCTATAGTCTTGACCGCCAAAAAGCGAGAAGACTTAGTAACCCTATCAACAATCACCCAAATGGAGTCATGCTGTCTGCGAGTATGAGGTAAACCTGTGATGAAGTCCATGTTGATCATTTTCCACTTCCAAGTAGGAATGTGAATCACTTGAGTCATACCTCCTGGTTTCTGATGTTCTACCTTGACTTGCTGGCAATTGGGGCACTTAGCCACAAAATTTATTATATCTCTTTTCATACCATTCCACCAATAGACTTCCCGCAGATCGCAGTACATCTTAGTGGCGCCTGGATAAATAGAATATCTGGAATTGTGGGCTTCTGCGAGAATATGTTGTCTCAATTCACCCACATTAGGAACACATAATCGACTCTGGTAGCGAAGCACACTATCTCCCCCTTGGGAGAAAACCTCCACTGTCTGCTTCTGGACTACACCGTTAAGCTCTAGCAATATTGGATCACTGTCTTGCTTTTCCTTAACTTCTACTACTAAAGAAGATTCTGCCCCATTCTGAACTGTTACACCACCATCTGATATGCTCATAAGACAAACTCCTAAGCGAGCAAGTCTGTGAACATCTTTTGCTAATTATTTCTTCTCTTCTTCAACATGTNGTTACACCACCATCTGATATGCTCATAAGACAAACTCCTAAGCGAGCAAGTCTGTGAACATCTTTTGCTAATTATTTCTTCTCTTCTTTAACATGTGCTACACTACCCATAGATAGTCTGCTAAGAGCATCTACTACTACATTTGCCTTACCAGGATGGTAATGCACACTTATATCATAATCCTTGAGGAACTCTAGCCATCTTCTCTGGCGAAGATTCAACTCTTTCTGGGTGAATACATACTGGAGGCTCTTATGGTCTGTGAACACATCTACGTGAACACCATACAAGTAATGTCTCCAAATCTTAAGTGCAAACACAACTGCTGCTAGCTCAAGGTCATGAATTGGGTTGTTCTTCTCATGCACCTTAAGCTATCTGGAAGCATAAGCTATAACCTTACCTCGCAGCATCAACACACAACCTAGGCCGACCCTGGATGCATCACAATATATCACATAACCTTCTGAACCCTCTGGTAGAGTCAAGACAGGAGATGTAGTCAACTTAGTTTTCAGTTCTGCGAAGCTTTTATCACAATCATCTGACCACTGGAACTTAACCTTTTTCTGAGTCAACCTAGTCAATGGTGAGGCTATAGATGAAAATGCTTCCACGAACCTTCTGTAATAACCTGCTAGACCCAAGAAACTTCTGATATCTATAGCAGAGGTAGGTCTAGCCCATTGTTTCACTGCTTCTATCTTCTGGGAATCTACTCAAATTCCTTCACTAGACACAGTATGCCCAAGGAAGGCAACTGATTGTAACCAAAACTCGCACTTGTTAAATTTTGCAAATAACTGGCGGTCTTTGAGAGTTTGCAGGACAACTCTCAAATGACTCGCATGTTCTTCCTTATTCGTAGAGTAAATGAGGGTATCATCAATAAATACGATAACGAACAAGTCCAAGTACTGCTTGAACACTCTGCTCATCAAATACATAAAAGCTGCAGGAGCATTTGTTAGTCCAAATGACATGACTATAAATTCATAATGACCATACCGAGTTCTGAAGGCTGTCTTCGGAATTTCACTATCTCTGACTTTAAGCTGATGATAACCTGATCTGAGGTCTATCTTTGAGAAATGACTAGCACCCTAAAGTTGGTCAAACAAGTCATCAATCCTGAGGACGGGATACTTATTCTTGATTGTGACTTTGTTCAACTGCCTATAGTCAATACACATTCTAAGAGAACCATCTTTCTTCTTTACGAATAACACTGGTGCACACCATGGCGAAATACTAGGTCTGATGAAGCCCTTATCTAGAAGGTCTTTCAACTGCTCTTTCAATTCCTGAAGCTCAGCTGGAGCCATTCTATAAGGAGGAATAGAGATAGGCTGGGTATCTGAAAGGAGATCAATTTCAAAGTCAATTTCCCTATTGGGAGGAACTCTGGGAAGATCTTCTGGAAACACTTCTGGAAACTCATTAACCACTTGAACTGACTCAAGAGTTGGGGATTCGAAACTAGAATCCTTAACCCGAACTACATGATAGAGATAACCCTTAGAGATCATCTTTTAGGCCTTAAGGTAATAAATGAATTGACCTATAGGCGCTAAGCTACTACCTTTCCATTTTAGGATTGGTTCGTTTGGAAATTGAAAATGAACAATCCTAGTTCTACAATCGGCTGAGGCATAACATGAATATAGCCAATCCATGCCTAGAATGACATCAAAGTCTACCATTTCTAACTTTACAAGATCTGCGTAGGTGACTTTCTGAGAGACTGTCACAGGGCAATTTCTGTATACCCGTCTAGCTATAACTGGGTCACCGACTGGATTAGAGACTGAGAAAGGTTCTGAAAGAGTTTCTGGGCTAACACTGAATTGGACTGCTATTTATGGAGTTACAAAAGACAAAGTAGTCCCTGAATCTTTCCACTGAGTGTACCATATGTGAGCCACATCCTTAAGCTGGTAGGATACCAACTCAACCCTACCATTACCAGTCACTTGCATCACTCTAAAGGTTTTCTTAACCTCATCAATGAAGTTCTGTGGGTCTTCACCAACTCATGACTCTAAAAACTCAGGCAGATTCATCCTAAAAAAAATCTCGAACTCTAGCTGCCACTGATCCACCATTTCTATTAGTAGGAACTGGAACTTGCTGATTGTTCTTATTGGTCATACCTGAGCCAAAAGCTGAATAGGCATTTCGAAACTCTGCATTCGAAACTTCCTGATCTGGGACTAGAGGAATTGCGTTACCATTGCGTACAATAGCATTCCTTGCGTAAGCTCTACGGGGAGGCATGATCTTAAGCGCATAACAACAGATTAGAAATGAGATCATACCAACGCACAATAAGAATAACAAAGAGAGTGAAGTTTTCCTAAAACACTTTGTAGCCTCCCACTCATTAGATGTGGCGCACTTCACACCCATGAAAAGGACTCTACTTAGTGCGGCTTTTCAGACATCCTAGGACACTTAAACCTAGTGCTCTAATACCAAGTTTGTCACGTCCCATGCTACCCTCGAGACGCGGACACGGGACCTAGGACCACAAGTGATCCTTAGCTAACCCTACTGGCATGATCATGAGCATACTAAAGATAATAAACTGATGCGGAAGCTAAACCATAAAGTAAGTCTGAAAAGATGGGGGATACCCATATACTATAACTGAGATAAATGAAAACTGATGAGTTTAATACAATAAAGTTATTAACTCAATACTAAGTTGAATCTAACTATGTTTGAAAATAAGCCTCTAAACTGACTAGAAGTGCTGGGACATGCCCCAACTAAGTCTAGAACATCTAAAACTAAAAGACTAAAAACTGAAAGATGACATGACTATTATCCTCGAAGAATGAGGACTCACCACTGATGCTGCTGAACTAGAGATAGGGAACCGATCTAAGCGTGATCTGGATGCTGAGAACCTGAACCTACATCACGAGAAGATGTAACACACGTATGCGTCAGTACTTGAAATGCACTGAGCATGCAGGATAGAGTAAAGCTGAAATAACATATAACTGAACAAAGCAATAAAGCAATGAAATAATCTGAACATGATATAGCTACTGAATGCTGAGCTAACTGAATGCAATGACCAATTTATAACATGGTGAGACTGAATATTGAATATACTGATAAATGGTCAATACAATAGAATCTGACTAAACTGTGGGAGCTACTAATAACTGACATAAAACCACATGAGCTAAATGTGGAGTCCGATGTTTACGCCCCATCGAGAGGACTCAATACACCCGGCCAAAGGTGTAGAGGCATGCTGGCGTGATCACTAAAATGATGTTGCCTACAAAAGGGGATTTACACCTACGTGGCTCGTAGTTCTAGGACTATATGGGTACGCTAAACCCTAGTCCAACTAGGTATTATGCTACTCCCAATGAATTAAGTGGTTAACTGGTTATGACTGAATTTCTGTAAATACTGGATAACTCGAAACTGAACATGCAAACTGAGAATGCAACAATTAATCTGATAATGATGCATTCATGAACTGAGGAATGTATAACTGAATACTGAAATATCTGGCCTAGCATGTGTAATTCAAGAACTAAAGAAATACATAGCTAGGGTTCTGAAATTTATGCGATAAACTGAGCAATAACATGATAATCTGATTTGGAATATTTAAATAACTAATTCATGATGATCTGTTGAAATTCTAGAAACCCCAGGTCTGTTCATAATCATGGAATCAAGAATCTGACTGAATTCTAGGGACCTAATGGGCGAAAGGAACCCACTAGTGAAATCCCACATACCGGGTGACGAATTCCACGAAGAAACCTTTCGATTTTGGGGCTGGATTTTTTACCTTGCTGCGTTCTTGAACTAGGGTTCTTGACCTCTCTTCTACTCTTACGCTCTAATATTTCTAAGTTTCCTTAATGATTTGACTTAGGTAAGTTCTAGTTATGTTTCTAGGCTTTAACTGACTAAAACTCATGATTTAGGGTCTAAACGATGTATCTTAGGGTTAAACGAAATAGGAAAAGACTAAAAGACCCCTGAATTATTTGGTGTCGGAGTTAATGATGGACGGGACTGATGGGCCGTCAATCAATCGACGGTCTGTCGATTGGAATCGTCGATCGAGTCTGCAATGAGCATAACTTTTTACTCGGATGTCAGAATTTAGCAAACTCAGTGGCGTTGGAAACAGGATTCAATTATCTATCTAACCGTAGCTCATGGGACACATAATTCATTTTGTGCTAAGAGTTATGACCATATGAAGTTGATCCATAAAATATTTTCAGCTAACTGGATGTTAATCCTCACCTACGGTCAGACCTACGGATCGTGGATCTATTGACGGTCCATGCTGGTCAACCGTTAATCGAGACTGAAGTTGGGCTTTTGGGGTATCGATCCATGGAGACGAACTACGGTCTGTGACCTGACCTACGGACCGTAAGTCCGGCTGTGGGTCAACACTTAGCCAAATTTTCTGATTGAGTTCTGGGGAAGTTTTCTATCACGAACCACGGACCTGCAGGACAGACCGTGAGTCCATCTACGGTCTATGGATGATGTCCGTGAGTGCCACCTGTAACACTAGAAATCTGAAATCTCTATCTTTGGATACGGGGTGTTACAGAGGTAGATATGAAGTCCCGATATCCTCTTCTCTTTCCTTCTAATCCTATTTAAGCTTGAGGTAATTAGTTCCTCTCGAGTTTTAGTGTTTTGGGTGTCATATGTGTATGTGTGTTTTTCCATGATTTCCTTATGATTATGCATGTTCTTGAGAAATTCATGATTAGTAAGAAAATGAGTTTTTATGATTGATGTTCCTCATGTTGTAGAGCGTTTAGAATGAGTTGCCTAGTTGACTTCATTAGATGAGTTGATGAACATGCTTTACTATGCTTTTGAGAGTAATTGCATATTGGCTCGATGGTAATGTGTCGAGCATGCTTTTAGTTGGAGAAGGTAGTTCCTCCTATAAATATGAGAAATGTTTAGTTTCATGCATAATGGGTTGTTAGATGTAGTTCCTACTTCCTTGTATTGCATTGATTATGTTTCAGATGGAGTTGAAGTTTTCTCCTTTGAATTGTGCATTTTTTTTTTTGGTAAGATCAAATTTTGCATTAATATCCAAAAGTATATTTACAAATCAGCGTAGGGCTTTGACTACCTACTCTCTCAAGAAATAAACCTCTACATCAAACTATGAATACAATAACAAATAAGTGTACAACTTCAACTACTTCTGGCGCCCCCTAAGAATTGCGAGCAAATTGTTGGAGCCTTTGAATTGTGCATTATTTTGATGTTGCATGCATGATGGGATGCTAGTCTTGACTCTTTACTTCCATAAGGTGTCTAGATCGTCATTCGAGGATGAATGTTTCCAATGGGAAGATATTGTAACACTCCGAATTCTAGTAGGCTAGCTTAGGGCTAACATTGAGGGGGTTAACTAGCCATGGAGGAGGGCAAGGGCCTGAATTACTTTGGGAAGGGTGAAGGAAAAACATTTTTTCCTTGGTCCACTTGGCGAGGGATAGTCTCATCACCAAAGTGACTTGGCGATTGTCCAAGTGGAGCCACCATCTCCCGTGGGCTGTCCCCCTTGGCCTAGCTTCTAGAAAATTAGGTGAGCCAGGTCGAGGCTCGCCGGTTGGGTTGGTGCATCGCCAAAGGGGATCCCCCATCGCCAAGTTTGCCTACTCCTTAGGGGTGAGATGCTGTAATTTTAAGCGGGCCAAGGGTCCGCTTGGCGAGTTTCCAAGTTCCCTTGGTGAGGTTCAGCGTCCAGATCTGCAGTTTTTAAGTTGGGAGTCTTAGGGGTCTTTTGTCATTTTCCTAATTCGGTAATAAATCATTTTACTCCTTCCCTAGTAAAGTATATAAGATTTTTATGCTCAAAATTCCCCCAATTAAGTAATTCTCCCTAGAATCTAAAAGAAAACCCTAAACTTCATCCTCTCGAAAAGGAAATTCTCTCTCTAGAACTTCAAGGAAGAAGAAGAAGGTGGAGATAGGGTTCAAGAATCAAGTTCTTCTCAACAAATTATTTGGGCTTCATTGTTAAGGTATGAAAGTCCTTCATCCATGGATAGTCTTCATCTATGGTGTAACACCTCGGATATCAAAACGAAGAAAATCCTAGTTTTCAGAAAATTTGGTGCCAGTACCTACGAAACCACAAACGGACCATAGGTAGGACCACATACCATAAGTGGGGTTCCGTCGTTAAGGCCCAAGTATTAGTAGTCTCTGATCCCACCCACGGTCGACCAGTACAGTCTGTGGTTGGACCTACGAACTGTAGGTCTGATCGTAGGTGAGTGTCTGCAACCAGTTAGAGGGAAATTGCTGATGGATCAACTTCAAATGGTCATTACACTTAGCACAAAAGGAATTAGGTGGCTCATGACCCACCTAATGATAAATAATTGAATAATTTTTTCAATGCCACCGAGTTTGCTAAAATTCCATCTCCGAGTAAAGTGCTATGCTCGTTTTAGTGAAGCCCTGTCAAGCGGACTTGACCAACGTTCCTAAACGACGGCCGGTAGGTCAAACGATGGACCGTCGTTCCTTCTGTGGATGGGCTTCGTGTCACGATCCGAGCCTACACCCTGGACGTGGCTAGCACTCGAGAACCATTGCTGGTCCCCAAGCGAACCCTCATTTGGGCTGACTTCAAGTGGAAGACTAACTCAAGCATACAAAGCTTAAAAACTAAATATAAATTCATGAAATTGAAATACAAAACTTTAACTCAAATGAAAAACTCTGAATATATAAAAAAAATATTCAACTCGCCATAAAATAGGCAACTTAAGTCTTTAAAACATTTAATAAAATGAATAATACAGATTTCTCAACTATACTGACTATATATGAGGCCTCTAACTAATAAAGATGGAAATCGGGACAAGACCCATGACATCCTGACTAAACTGAAAAGTAAATGAAATCCTTCAGAAAATAAGGAGGCTCACCATAGCTAACTCGAACTCTCGGATGTATCAACGAATCTCCTGTTGATGATCCTAAATACCTGTGTCTGCATTATGAAAAGATGCAGGCCAAATGGTTCAGTACGTGGAATGTACGAGCATGTAAGAGAAATTCTAAAGCATAACATAAACTTGAAACTTGATACAAAGGAAACATACTTACCTCTTCTCAAACTTACTCAACTCAAGGAATAGTCAAGGATACTCAAAAGTACTCAACTTACTCAACTCAAAAGTATTCAAGGATAAGATACTCAACTCAGAGATTAGATACATAACTAAAAGATATGATATTCGACTCTAGATACTCAACTCAATAAAAAGCAATAATACACATGCAATATATGAAAGCTTTATAAAACAGTAAAACAACTTAGTCCGTTAAAGAAAATGTAATATCAAACTCAACTTTAATTATATAATAAATTAATATAGTTTCTATTGGAGTTTCTGAAACCGGCAACCATCACTTAAGAGCTATAGTGATGATACAACACTTTACCTCACGTTGCCAAGGACCATCTCATACCTTGCCATCAGTATAGGACCTAGCTGAACTTAGTGGATCCACTAGTCTATGCGAAAAGGATTCATTTAAAAAGTATGACCATTCTCTACCCATGATGGCTACATGGTTTTCATGGAGACTTGAGTTAATATGAAACTGCATCCCCACATCGGTGCTCAATAATACTCCCAAAATGTACTTAGCTCATCTGTTTTTAAAACAACTTCTTCTCTGATTTGAGATAATTACTCAAACTTAGCTTAAAAGCTCTCTTGGAATCGATGTTCCCTTTTCTTGCTCAAAACTCTTTTGGAAATCTCAGTTTCCTCTCATCTTATATGTGAAAACATTTACTCTTTGGAATACTTAGTTCCCATATATCATTTTAAAGAAAATGAACTTTACTCTTACTCTTTATCCAACTTCAAAGCTTAAGTCTTAAAACAAAGTTTAAACATTTGTAAAAGACTTCTTAAAATATGGTTCATGTCGAATGATGGACATGAATGACTCAATGCAAGATTTTCAATAACCATAGATAGGACTCAATACTTGGAACTCAAGAAATTCACTGATACTACTCATTTCAAGAATGCTCAACTCAAAGGGTTCTTACGGAATTATGGTTCACGTTATGAAAGATCTCATGATGACAAAGTAGACTTATGAGTACATTCTCCTCATCCTCACACTCACTTGCTGGAGTCTTGAAACAAGTTACTAGAAGTTGTAGAATACTCAACAAAAGGACTCAAAGGGACTTTCTTAGAATGTTCGAAAGAATTCTCAAAACTTAACTCTTAACTCTACCTTGAATTTGAATTATGAATTCAACTTTATGATCATGTTAGGAATGATTTTAGGTGTTTAGAAGGACTTTAGAGTGTTTAGAATCGAAAAGGAGTGAAGATGCAATTTAAACGAACTCAAACGGCAACCGACGACAAATTGGATAAGGCAGGGGACCTTGGCGCTATGGGTGGCGTGGGGCGCAAGCCCCTAAACTTCAGAGGAGGGTTTGGAGCACTTTGGCTGGTGCGTCGCACCAGGCCCAAACCTAGAAAATTCGACGAAATTCCTTGCTCGTTTTCTCTCCCTAATTCGCCTAGAATCGAACGGTTTCTTCCCAAATCACATGGATTCAATTACTTAACATAAGTACACGCTAATATACTAAAAACAACACTCAAATTACTAAATTTCATATCAAGAAATCATCAAAACTCCAACACAACAAGATTTAGAATGAACTTCAAGACACCAATCAAGAACTCATCAAGAACTCAAATCTTTCAATTTCAAGAATGAATTTCGCGGAAAATAGCATGATTGACGTGTGAGTAAACTAACCCAACACTATGAAAGCTTACGTACCTCTTAGGATTAAATACATGGGGAAAATCTGCAGCAAGATGCAAGAATCTCGATGAACGCTTGATCCTCTCCTCTTTTCTCTTCTTCTTTCTTCTTCTTTTCATTTCTTGAACTCTCAACTAAAACCCTAGGCGTAAACTAGGATTATAAAATTGAACCTAATCATTTTAGACCCTTAAATTATTACTAAAAATGAATTAAATATGATTGGGAAAGGAAAAGAACAAAATACCCCTCTAAAATTCGGTTTTGACTTTCCTTATCTAGACAGCCCAACTTCGAATGGACATATCTCCCTCATACGATATCGAAACTGAGAAAACTCGGTGGAGTTGGAAATATAATTCAGAGTTATTTCCTACGGAATCTGGTAGCACACCTAAGTCATTCTGACCAAAAAGGTATAGTCGTTCGAAATCAACCCAAAACTCATACTTAACTTAACTTGCAAAATTTCAGATTTTGCTATTTCTAATTTAGTTCTTTTTTGAACTTAAGGTGCTACATCTAGTGAACTTAAAACTTAAGAAATTTTAATTCCTCGGTAAAATCCTACATACAACAAAGGATGGTTCAAGTCTTAGCTCAAAACTTTTCTGGGGTGTTACAATTTCTCCCCCTTTGGATCATTCTTCCTCGAATGACGACTGGACTAGGTATGGAATGGGTTACTTTTACTAATGTCTGAGTCTAATGGTCTGCTCTTACTATTTTCAAGCTTAACCCAAATCCTTAGATTCGGGTTCTATACCTCTCTATAAGGAATCTTATCCCAAAACTATTACTCTTTACCACCACATTCAAGCTTAGTACTTAAACAACTCCATGAACTCCTACTAACCAACTCCTGCAGATCCAACTATGGGCTCTCATTTAACTATTTCTCTGAGTAAAACCTAATCCTCTTCTTCTTCATTGTTAATAACCTTAAATGGAATTATCACACCATCATTAACACGATAAGAACATCAACCTCCTCTTTTTAACATAAATCTATTACAAAAAGGACCTTTAAAAAGATATCCCCCAAACTCTTTGAATTCATTACCATCTTAATCTCAAACACTTGACTCGATTTCTCATCTTGTCATCTCCCCCTTGGGTCTAAAGCTAACACTTGAAAGATATGGACATATTCCATCATCTCTAAATAGTCTACATCCTCTTTTACTCTAACATTCAGGAGAAGTTTATCTTATAACTACCAGACTCTCAATAGGCAGGTACTAAGACCTCTTTCTAAGGTGTTTCTCTTAACCTCTTCTGATTACATATCCTCTCAGTACACCTCTTAATGCTCTTATTACTTCTGTAACATAGCCACACTTCGCTACCCTTAACTAAAGGTTAGGGTCTCTCACTTGTACTATTCATCTTTCATAAAAGCTAACATTCAATTCTTCGTCTACTCTATGTCAAGTCTACCAGATCAAATCCCAAGACTGACATCATAACCCTCATGTTGCCATTCTATTGATCATGGCACTCATCTCAGATTCAAGCTTAATGGTCATTTCTAAACCCGAATATTAATACGATTTTTCGCCTACTATACTATACCTCATTACTTAATCAGTTCTAATAACTTCTGAACATCATGACCCCCCTCAAACAAATCATAAGCCTAGCTTAGATCTATTACTTTATAAATACTTCTACTATTTTATTAAACACTTACACTTGGTCATTACCTACACAATGACACTTCATAACAAACTCCTTTCTAGCTAAAACACATTCTGCCTCCTATGGTGGAATCTTTACAACTCATCATTTCTTAGTCTACCCATAAGGGAAAACTCCTCATTACTAACCTACTAAGTACTTGACTATAATAACATAACTTGTCAAAACACCATCTCCCTTACTTAGATTACTTAACCTCTACATACTTTCCTCTAACTATGGGGGCTTTCACTACTACTGCTCATGATCTCATAACTCATGCTACCTTTTTAGGTGAAAATCATACCCAAGCTCTAAACATTCTTCTTAAAAAGGATCTCAGCTGAAACAAGGCTTAAGGAAAAGAGTACAACTCGCTTTTAACTCGAATGCACAATTCATATAATTATGGGTGGATTCCTCTAAAACTGAACACTTAACTTACTCTTGGGCTTCTCTCAAGACCCTCTGGAGTATCATGACTTCCTCAAAACTCTTGCTACGAACACTCATCGATAAAGGACTGACTTTTATTTTCAATTACCTCTAGTATGATGGGTAGTCGAATGAATTTGAATAAACGCACGAGTTAGAATAAGTCTCTATGACATAGCTCTAATGCACGATTTAGAGAATGAAAGAAGGGAAACTTTTATTAAATGTATGTAGTACCTCGTTTATAGAAGTGGGACCCTCACAACCATAAAAAAGATCTTACTGACACAGCTTCATAGACACCCTAGGACACTTGAACTCTATGCTCTGATACCAAGTTTGTCATGACCCGAGCCTACACCCTCGACGTGGCTGGCACTCGAGAACCATTGCTGGTCCCCAAGAGAACGCTCATCCTGGCTAACTACAAGTGGAAGACTAACTCAAGCATACAAAGCTAAAAAACTAAATATAAATTCATGAAACTGAAATACAAAACTTTAACTCAAACGAAAAACTCTGAATACAAAAATAATATTCAACTCACCATAAAATAGGCAACTTAAGTGTTTAAAACATTTAATAAAATGAATAATACAGACTTCTCAACTATACTGAATATCTATGCAGCCTCTAACTGATAAAGATGGGAGTCAGAAAAAGATCCATGACATCCTGACTAAACTGAAAAGTAAATGAAATCCTTCAGAAATTAAGGAGGCTCACCATAGCTAACTCGAACTCTCGGATGTATCAACGAATCTCCTGTTGATGATCCTAAATACCTGTGTCTGTATTATGTAAAGATGAAGGCCAAATGGCTCAGTACGTTGAATGTACGAGCATGTAAGAGAAATTCTAAAGCATAACATAAGCTTGAAACTTGATACAAAGGAAACATACTTACCTCTTCTCAAACTTACTCAACTCAACGAATACTCAAGAATACTCAAAACTAATCAACTTACTCAACTCAAAAGTATTCAAGGATAAGATACTCAACTCAGAGTTTAGATACCCAACTCAATATAAAGCAACAATACACATGCAATATATGGAAAGCTTTATAAAACTGTAAAACAACTTAGCCCGTTAAAGAAATTAGAATAAGAAACACAACTTTACTTATATATTAAATTAATATAGTTTATGTGGGAGTTTTTCTAACCGAAAACCATCACTTAAGAGCTATAGTGATGATACAACACTTTACCTCTCGCTGCCAAGGACCATTCTATACTTTGCCATCAGTATAGGACCTAGCTGAACTTAGTGGATCCACTAGTCTATGCAAAAAGAATTCATCTAAAAAGTATGACCCTTTTCTACCCATGATGGCTACATGGTTTTCATGGAGACTTGAGTTAATATGAAACTCACATCCCCACATCGGAGCTCAATAATACTCCCAAAATGTACTTAGCTCATCTGTTTTTAAAACAACTTCTTCTCCGATTTGAGATAATTACTCAAACTTAGCTTAAAAGCTCTCTTGGAATCGATGTTCCCTTTCCTTGCTCAAAACTCTTTTGGAAATCTCAGTTTCCTCTCATCTTAAATGTGAAAACATTTACTCTTGAGAATGTTTAGTTCCCATATATCATTTTAAAGAAAATGAACTTTACTCTTACTCTTTATTCAACTTCAAAGCTTAAGTCTTAAAACAAAGTTTAAACATTTGTAAAAGACTTCTTAAAATATGGTTCATGCCGAATGATGGACATGAACGACTCAAAGCAAGGTTTTCAATAACCATAGATCGAACTCAATACTTGGAACTCAAGAACTTCACTGATACTACTCATTTCAAGAACTCTCAACTCAAAGGGTTCATGCAAAATTATGAGCATGAACTACTCAACTCAACGACTCGAATAAACTTCTCATTCCAAGACTGCTCGACTTATAGGGTTTCATGCAGAATTATGAGCATGAACTACTCAACTTAAAGACGTCATGGGTAACATGTAATAATCCCATGATTAGAAATATAATCTCAAAGGGGATTAGGAATTCAATACTCAAGACTTGAAGATACTACTCCTCTTAAAGGTACTCAACTGATGAAGTTCATGCGGAAGTTATGGGCATGAACGAGTTGACTCGAAGTTCTACAAACTACATGGAATTCATGTATACGACACTTCTCATTTTCTTACTTACTACCTCAAGACTTAGTGCAAATCGATGGTTGATCTCAAAGGATTCACAATTGAACTCAATGGCTTTCTTGAACACTACTTTTAACTCTTTCTTGAATGTGAATTTTGAATTCAAGAGTTATGGTTCACGATATGAAAGATCTCATGATGACAAAGTAGACTTATGAATACAATCTCCTTATCCTCACACTCACTTGTTCGAGTCTTGAAACAGGTTACTAGAAGTCGTAGAAGACTCAACAAAAGGACTCAAAGGGACTTTCTTGGAATGTTCGAAAGAATTCTCAAAACTTAACTCTTAACTCTACCTTGAATTTGAATTATTTATTCAAGGTTATGATCATGTTAGGAATTATTTTAGGTGTTTAGAAGGACTTTAGAGTGTTTAGAATAAAAAAGGAGTGAATGTGCACTTTAAACGAACTCAAACGGGGGCAACCGACGATAAACTAGATGGGGCAGGTGCTCCTGGTGCTATGGGTGGCATGGAGCGCCAGCCCCTACACTTCAGAGGAGGGTTTGGGTCGATTTGGCTGGCGCATCATGCCAGGCCCCAACCCAGAAAATCTGACGAAATTCTTTGCTCGTTTTCTCAGCTAATTTGCCTAGAATCGAATGGTTTCTTCCCCAGTCACTTGGATTCGATTACTTAACATAAGTACACTCTAATATACTCAAATCACTAAATTTCATCTCAATAAATCATCAAAACCCCAACACAAAAAGATCTAGAATGAACTTCTAGAACACCTATCAAGAACTCATCAAGAACTCAAATCTTTCAACTTCAAGAATGAAATTTCACTGAAAATAACATGATTGGCGTGTGGGTGAACTAACCCAACACTATGGAACCTTACATACCACTTAGGGATTAAACCCATGGTGAAAATCCGCAACAAAATGCAAGAATCTCGACGAACGCTTGATCCTCTCCTCTTTTCTCCTCTTCTCTCTTCTTCTTTTCTCTTGTTGAACTCTCAAATAAAACCCTGGGCGTAAACTAGGATTATAAAACTGAACCTAATCATATTAAACCACTAAAATATTACTGAAAATAAATTAAATCTGATTGGGTAAGGAAAAGACTAAAATACCCCTCTAAAATCCGGTCTTGACTTTCCTTATCTAGACACACTACAAGAAAAACAGCCTCTAAAGAAGGGATATATGGTCCCAGAAAGTCCATTTCTGGTTCCAAAATAGTATTTTGGGACGGGAAAAGGCTGGTCGCCACCCGTCCTAAAGTGCATCTTCGCTAAAGGTTAATTGGGACAGGTCACTTTAACTAGTCGCTAAATGTTTTTTAAGACGGAAACAAAGCAGGTCGCCAAAATATTTTTAGAGACTAGATATCTCGTCCCAAATAGATAATATTCTTCTTTGAAAACTAATAATATTTGGTCATTAAATCCCTTTAGAGACTAGCAACAAACTCGTCCTAGATTACTCTTTAGGGACAAGCAACTACCTCGTCATAGATTACTTTTTCTTGATGTATAACCACGTTGTCCTAGATTGTTTTTCACGACAAGCAACACCTCGTGCTAGTTGAACCTTTAGGGATGAGAAGTTGTATCATCCTCGATTAAACTTTTAGAGGCAAGAAACTATCTCATCTTAGATGAACTTTTAGAGACGAGTAAAATTCTTGGTCTTTAATTGACCACCAATGATTTTGGATCTTCCTTTCACAAATGTATTATATAATCTACCAATAAATATAAGATTGCTACGTTAAATCTCCATAAAAAAGGCTGATATTAATATAAAAATAGGTAAACATCCCATGGTGTAAGTTTCAATTTTTAATTAACAAAATAAAACTTAGAAAATTAACAATATCCCAAGCTAGACTAAGATTAAATGTTTCGCACAAGTTTCCTAGAAAATAATAATGGTCATGTGTGTCTTCTAAACTACATCTTGAGTTGTAGCTTGAATCTTCAAAAAAGAACTCTAAAGTACACCAAGGGCTATCCAAAAATAACAACAATCTGCAAGAGCATAAGAAGAATTGATTAAGAAAACTTTGAGATGCATTCACAAAGAATCCAAATCTATATCAGAAGCACAAATTCAGTGAAATAAGCTAGTACAAATGGACAAACTCTCCACCAAAAAGATTTATATTCTGTTTTAGGGGAAACAAGTTATTGCGGAGGAACTAAACAAGCATGATATCACCGTTTCAAGAAGATAGAGCAGTTATTATTGTAGAAGGGGAAACAAACAAGTTATCACTGTTTTCTTCTTATCATTAATCCTTGTAGGAAACAAAGAATCTCAAACTGTATGCCTGCAATTGTAGGTGTAGAAATGAAAAAAAGATATAAATAAGGCAATAATCTTTTAAACAATTATATCATCCTTATTTTCAGACATGGAAGCAGATGATGAGTTGCTAGGTAGTAAAGAAGCTGATTAGAAATGACCACCAACAATAGCACCATTCAACCTAAGAAGAGAAAAATGCATAACAAAGTTACAACAAGTATATTATCATCCCTTCTAGTAAAGACAAGGTTAAATTGGGAACAAGATGTGCAACAATTTGATTTCAGGTGGAATAATTAAAATCCGTGACCAAATAATAGATGAAATAGCATAGGTTTTCAACCAGTGTCCACCAATAATGGAAGAACAGTATGTTCTGCTAAGGAAAAGAGGAAGGCAGAAAATGAACTGAGTAGATGTCAATATCAGTCTTCTTGTATTTTTTTCTCTCTATTAATATCAGTCTCTCATAGTTTATCATATGCCAACAATAAGGTACATGCAAATAAAATGGAGTATGGATGCGAATGGTAAGTGAAAAACTACATGGAACAATAAGGAATATGATTAATTGTGATGCTATAATAAAACAGTCATTTTTGGATTGATTTCCCTCCTCCAACTTCTTCCAAAATGAAGCCGTGAGAGCATTTTTATACTTTTGAGATAGCATGGACATGATGAGTCTAATAACCTAACTGTTAAAGTACCTACATTGGCTACCAAGAGCTAATAGTCCTATTGTCTAGCAAGCTAAAATTACAAATCAAGAAACTTGTTTGGGTAGTCAAAACTTAAAGGAAAATACTCGCCTGCACATCAGAATTAGCTTCAATCTAACTGTTATAATTCACCTAAAGGATAAAACTGAATGCGTATCAGTTTTCCAATTTCTGACTGGAGAAGAAACAACACAAACAATATATGTAACATAATTTTGTTTGCTCCTGTTTTATCAACGAATTCAGCTCTATCCTAACATATGTATCAAGATTCATATGCGACATAGCATTATTGAATCAAAAGGACTTTCTACATCACCTCATTAGTTCTTTTTCGTTTCTTTTGTGTAGGACTTTCTACATCAACAACAACATGATCATCATCTATTTATTTCCCCATCTCATAGGAATCACGAGGTTGAGTCTTCCTCACTACATGCCAACCTTTGTTTGAATTATCATTAGCATAAAACACTTGAGATGCTTGACTCGCTAAAATAAAAGGCTCATTTGTTTTCAAAAGTCTAGTTGGGTTCACACTCACGAAGTCATACTCATCTCTTTTAAATCCTTTTATTTTGTCATACACATCAAACCATTTACACCGAAACAAAATCAGTCTTCTATCAGAGATAAATTGCAATTCAATCATATCTGTTGGAATTCCATAGTAATTAACATTCTCACTATCTTTATCATTCTGTCCAACTACAACAACACCACAATTTTGAGTCTTTAACATTTGATCATGATCTTCTACATGAAATCTATATCCATTAATAATGTAGCCATTAGAATGTGTTGAATATTTTGTAGGACCACGTGAAAGTGAGAGAAGATCTTTCATGAGCCGACTGTTATCTGTTTTATGCAATTGTGCAACCTAGAAACAAGATAACATTCAATACATCAGAATGTTTAGTAAAAAGTTAAAATCTGGAATCTTTTATTTATGTATTTCTCACCCTATCTTTAAACCATTCAATAAATTCTCGGTCCCATTCTGCATCTGACAAGTATTGAGTAGTATCTATATGATTTTGTGCAAACTCTCTACAAAATTGAGGTTAACCATAAATTTAATGTAGAAACGATATCACCTTAAAGGAAATTAGAAAAATAAGCTGATATAAAATAACTCTCCATACTCAAGATATGGTAGGACTTCATCACAATTCTTCAGAATGTATATATGTGCTTGTTCCAATTCACTAGCTTCAAGCTCACATGGACCTTTAGCTCCCAAATTTTTTCCAGGTTGACAAAATATAGATAAACTCCCATTTGATGTTTTTAAGCCTCCATCATAATTTCTTTCAGGCCGATTGAATTTTGTGTCAATTCTATGCAAATACCTTGAACATAAGGTCATGCATTCAATTGCAATGTAGCCCTCGGCAATACAACCTTCTGGACATGCCCTATTACCAATGAGAGATTTCAAAAAATATAACCATCACTCAATCGGATACATCTACCGATAATGAATAGGACCAGTAATCTCAGCTTCACTAGCTAAGTGAATGGGCAAGTGCACCATGACATCAAAAAAACAAGGATGGAAGACCTTTTCTAACTTGCAAAGTATTATGGGAATCTGTTATTCAATATGTTTCAAGTCATCAATCCTCAACTCATTTGATCCAAGAACACAAAAAAATAGATAACTCAATAAGAGGCTCAAACACTTCTTTGGACAACATACCACGAAGATCAAGAGGGAGTATATGATGCAGAAGAACATGATAATCATGACTTTTAATCCAGATATCTTGTGATCTTTCAAGTTTACACATTGATAAATATTAGATGAAAATCCATCAGGGACCTTTAAATTCTTCGATAAAAGACATAACTTGTGCTTAGTGTGTAGCATGCATTTGGAACTTCAACTTTAGGCGATAGTGTGTAGCACACAGTTGGGACTTCAACTTTCTCCCCTCTTTGAATAGGATGCAATTCTGGCCTAATGTTCATTTTCTTCAAGTCTAACCGAGTGTTAATTGTGTCCTTTGTCTTTCCTTTGACATTCATGATTGTCCCTATAATATTATCACATATATTTTTCTCAATATGTATGACATATCTCCCTCATAAGATATCGAAACAGAGCAAAATCGGTGGCATTGGAAATATAATTTAGAGGTATTTCCTACGGTATCTGGTAGCACACCTACCTCATCCTGAGCTAGGAATTATAGTTGTTTGAAGTCAACCCAAAACTCATATTTAGCTCAACTTGCAAAATTTCAGATTTTGCTATTTCCTATTTAGTTCTTTTTCGAAGTCAAGGTGCTACATCTAGTGAACTTAGCACTTAAGAAATATTAATTCCTCGGTAAAATCCTACTCACAACGAAATCTTAGCTCAAAATTTTTTTGGGGTGTTACAATATCTCCCCCTTGGGATCATTCGTCCTCGAATGACGACTGGACTGGGTATGGAATAGGTTACTCTTACTAAGGTCTGAGTCTAATGGTTTGCTCTTACTATATTCAAGCTTAACCCAAATCCTTAGGTTCGGGTTCTATACCTCTCTATAAGGAATCTTATCCCAAAACTATTACTCTTTACGACCACATTCAAGTTTAGTACTCGAACAACTCCACGAATTCCTACTAACCAACTCCTTCAGATCGAACTAAGGGCTCTCATTTAACTATTTCTCTTAGTAAAACCTAATCCTCTTCTTCCTCATTGTTAATAACTTTAGATTGAATTATCACACCATCATTAACACGATAAGAACATCAACCTCCTCTTTTTAACATAAATCTATTAGAAAAAGGACTTCTAAAAAGATATCCCCCAAACTTTTTGAATTCATTACCATCTTAATCTCAAACACTTGACTCGATTTCTCATCTTGTCATCTCCCCCTTGGGTCTAAAGCTAACACTTGAAAGCTATGGACATATTCCATCATCTCTAAATGGTATACATCCTCTTTTACTCTAACATTCGGGAGAAGTTTATCTCATGACTACCGAACTCTGAATAGGCAGGTACTAAGACCTCTTTCTAAGGTGTTTCTCTTAACCTCTTCTAATTGCATACCCTCTTGCTACACCTCTTAATGCTTTTATTACTCTTGTGACTTAGCCACATTTCACTGCCCTTAACTAAAGGTTAGGGTCTCTCACTTGTACTATTCATCTTTCATAGAAGCTAACATTCAATTTTTCGTCAACTCTATGTCAAGTCTACCAGATCAAATCCCAAGACTGACATCATAACCCTCATGTTGCCATTCTTTTGATCACGACACTCATCTCAAATCCAAGTTTAATGGTCATTTCTAAACCCAAATATTAATACTATTTCTCGCCTACTATACTATACCTCATTACTTAATTAGTTCTATACCTTTTGAACATGATGACCCTCTCAAACAAATCATAAGCCTGGCTTAGATCTATCACTTTATAAATACTTCTACTTTTCTATTCAACACTTACACTTGGTCATTACCTACACAATGACACTTTATAACAAACTTATTTCTGGCTAAAACATACTCCACCTCCTATGGTGGAATCTTTACAACTCATCACTTCTTAGTCTACCCATAAGGGAAAACTCCTCATTACTAACTTACTAGGTACTTGACTATAGTAACATAGCTTGTCAAAACACCATCTCCCTTACTTAGATTACTTAACATACTTTCCTCTAACTCTAGTCTCTTTCACTACTACTGCTCATGATATCGTATCATGCTACCTTTTTGGGTGAAAATCTTTCCCAAGCTCTAAACATACTTCTTAGAAAGGATCTCAGCTGAAACAAGGCTCAAGGAAAAGAGTACAACTCACTTTTAACTCGAATGCACAATTCATAAAATTATGGGTGCATTCCTCTGATACTGAACACTTGAATTACTCTTGGGCTTCTCTCAAGAATCTTTGGAGTATCACGACTTCCTCAAAACTCTTGCAAAGAAAACTCATCAATAAAGGACTGACTTTTTTTTCAACAACCTCTAGTATGATGGGTAGTCGAATGTATTTGAATAAACGCACGAGTTCGAATAAATATCTATAACATAACTCTATTGCACGATTTAGAGTATGAAAGAAGGGAAACTTTTCTTAAATGTCTGTAGTCCCTTGTTTATAGAAGTAGAGGCCTCACAACCATAAACAAGATCTTACTGACACATATTCATAGACACCCTAGGACACTTGAACTCTGTGTTGTAAAACCAAGTTTGTCACGACCCGAGTCTACACCCTCGAGGTGGCCGGCACTAGAGAACCATTGCTGGTCCCCAAGGGAACCCTTATCCTGGGTGACTTCAATCGGAAGACTAACTCAAGCATACAAAGCTTAAAAACTGAATATAAATTCATGAAACTGAAATACAAAACTTTAACTCAAATGAAAAACTCTGAATATAAAAATAATATTCAACTCGCCATAAAATAGGCAACTTAAGTCTTTAAAACATTTAATAAAATGAATAATATAGACTTCTCAACTATATTGACTATCTATGAGGCTTCTAACTGATAAAAATGGAAGTCGGGATAGGACCCACGACATCCTGACTAAACTGAAAAGTAAATGAAATCCCTTGGAAAATAAGGAGGCTCACCATAGCTTACTAGAACTCTCGGATGTATCAACAAATCTCCTATTGATGATCCTAAATACCCGTGTCTGCATCATGAAAAGATGCAGGCCAAATGGCTCAGTACGTAGAATGTACGAGCATGTAAGATGAATTCTAAACCATAACATAAGATTGAAACTTGATACAAAGGAAACATACTTTCCTCTTCTCAAACTTACTTAATTCAAGGAATACTCAAGGATACTCAAAACTACTCAACTTACTCAACTCAGATGTATTCAAGGATAAGATACTCAACTTAGAGATTAGATACTCAACTCAAAGATATGATATTCGACTCTGGATACTCAACTCAATATAAAACAACAATACACATGCAATATATGGAAAGCTTTATAAAATAGTAAAACAACTTAGTCCGTTAAAGAAAATGCAATAACAAACTCAACCTTACTTATATAATAAAGTAATATAGTTTCTGTGGGAGTTTCTCTAATTGACAACAAACACTTAGAGCTATAGTGATGATACAACACTTTACCTCACGCTGCCAAAGACCATCCTATACCTTGCCATCAGTATAGGACCTAACTGAACTCTGTGGATCCACTAGTCTCTGCGAAAAGCATTCATCTAAAAAGTATGACCCTTTTCTACCCATGATAACTATGTGGTTTTCATGGAGACTTAAGTTATTATGAAACTCGCATCCCACATCGGTTCTCAATAATACTCCCAAAATGTACTTAGCTCATCTGTTTTTAAAACAACTTCTTCTCTGATTTGAAATAATTACTCAAACTTAGCTTAAAAGCTCTCTTGGAATCGATGTTCCCTTTTATTGCTCAAAACTCTTTTGGAAATCTCAGTTTCCTCTCATCTTAAATGTGAAAACATTTACTCTTGAGAATGCTTAGTTCTCAGATATCATTTTAAAGAAAATGAACTTTACTCTTACTCTTTATTCAACTTCAAAGCTTAAGTCTTAAAACAAAGTTTAAACATTTGTAAAAGACTTCTTAAAATATGGTTCATGCCGAATGATGGACATAAACGACTCAATGCACGATTTTCAATAACCATAGATAGAACTCAATACTTGGAACTCAAGAACTTCACAGATACTACTCATTTCAAGAACTCTCAACTCAAAGGTTTCATGCGAAATTATGAGCATGAACTACTCAACTCAACGACTCGAATAAACTTCTCATTCCAAGACTGCTCGACTTATAGGGTTTCATGCGGAATTATGAGCATGAACTACTCAACTTAAAGACTTCATGGGTAACATGTAATAATCCCACGATTAGAAATATAATCTCAAAGGGGATTAGTAAGATACCGTGAGTTTACGGTATTTCTAATACATTTCACTTATAAGTTGTGTGTGTCTAGGGCCTTTTTATATTGGTTTTTATGTGTTTTATCATGTTTTGCAGGAAAGGTGTTCAGGCGCGGAAGTTTAGAGACACCTGAAAGAAATGCAAAAAAAGGCATCCACGGAGGTCATCTACGGACCGTAGGTCCATTCACGGTCCGTAGGTGATGACCGTAGATCAGCAGGCAAGGTGTTGAGGACAAATCAGGGAAATCTGACCAAGTGTGGAACCACGGTGCCCATTGACGGTCCGTAGATCACTGTTAATCCGTAGAATGAGACTGCGAGGGTTCCAGTACCTGATTTTTGAAGATGCTAAGTATGGAGCTACGGAAGGG
Organism: Solanum stenotomum; assembly: GCF_019186545.1. Lineage (NCBI taxonomy): Eukaryota > Viridiplantae > Streptophyta > Magnoliopsida > Solanales > Solanaceae > Solanum > Solanum stenotomum. Next base: position 35,476,928 of record NC_064287.1, read on the forward strand.
ATTGACGGACCGTAGGTCGATCTACGGTCCGTGCTGCTGGTCCGTCGTTTGCTTCAGAGAAGCTGATTGTTGGATGCTGAAATATTTTCTAAGTCCCGAGTGACGGAAGGGACTTACGGACCGTAGATCAATCGACGGTCCGTAAGTCAGTCTCGTGGATCGAAGACGCGTACCTGAACAAAACTTTCCTTAATTTGTTTCCTTTTTTATTTAGGATTTGTTTTCTATAAATAGGACATGTAAACCTCGTTTTTGGGGGTTAGACACTATTATTCTATTTTTGCTTTGTAACTTTGGAGATTAATTTGCAACCCTAGCAATTATTGATTTCCCAAGTTCGTTTTGAAGATTTTGGCTTTGCAATTCAAGTTAATTTTCTGGGTTTATTATTCTCTTTACGTAAGTTCATGATTTCTCCATCTACAATTATGAATTGTGTTCTTGCTAATATGAGTAACTAAATCCACAACTAGGGTTGTGGGAACCATGATCGATTAACAAAGTATGAATAGTAAATAAGCAATTCTTGACTAGTATTTTGCATGCATTGATAATTCTTTCGTTTAGAAGTCTTTTTAACGGTGGCCAACGTTAGAACTCGCCTTGTTACTACTTGCCGGACCAAGGAGGTAATTAACAAGAAAAGAATTATCAACATAGATTTAGTGTGATACTATCTAATAGGCTAGTATCGATTGGTGCGAAGTAATAACTAAGCCAAACATCGATTATGATGCCTAATATGAGGTAAAGGTAAGGGTTAGTAAATTATACACACGTAGCCGGACCAAGGTGCGGGGTGAAATTTTCTAGATGCCGGACCAAGGATTTAGAGATACCTAACTTATCACTTTGCATGTAATACACTAGAAAAGGATTGCTATTACTAGGATTACTGCGTTATGAGATTTTGGGGAACACGCATACCCTAGTTATTTCTCTTATCTTGATAACAACCAAAGTTGAGTTTAATTATTGACTACTTATTAAGTTCTTACTATTTATTCACACAAGCAAAACGCCCCTTTTATTACCTATTTTTGGAAATAATTTGACTAATCGAATATAATTGTTGGTTAAAAGTAAAGTCTAAACCATTTTCCTAGTGGGATCGATCTCAACCTACAAGTTGGGTTCTTTACTTGATAATGATCGCTTATGCTTCTGAAAGGAGGTGTAATTTGAGCGTATCAAATTTTGGCGCCGCTACCGGGGAATCTGGCTTTTAGATTTAGTTTTAACTACAATATTGAACGTTAGTCAAATATTTCCTAATTTTATTTTTTTTCTTTATTTTTGTCTCTCTCAGGTTCCGACTCTAGTGTATGCCAAGTACATGGAGCCAAGGCGAACCACTTACTCCGTACGATCCAGAGTTGAACAGAACTTTGCGAAGAATGAACAATCAAGGACTTCCAGTCCATCCCATCGGAGGAAATCTAGATGAAGCAGTTGAGTTACAGCAGCCAAGAGTAGTTGGTGGGGAAAACCGGGGTCTAGCTGAAAATCAATTGAGAGATGCAGTGAGAGTGCATGGTCCACCAGGCCCACAACACCATGACAACTATCGGGGCAACGTCGACATAGCAGACTCCGATGGACCCATCGTCCTACCTCCTCTACCTCCAGGGCACACATTTGTGGTGACTAGTAGTTTGATGCAGATGCTTATAACAAGAGGCTTATTTTCAGGATCGCCATCAGAGGATCCACATGCTCACTTAGCCAAGCTCAGGGTGGTTTGCAAAAGTTGTGTGGGCAGACCAGACTTGGATATGAACGTCATTGGGTTACAAGTGTTCCCTCTGTCACTGACAGGCGATGCTGCAGTTTGGTTCACTGAGCTTTCTTATAACTCAATTTTCACATGGGACCAACTAGCATAGGTATTTAAAGCAAAGTACTATCCAGTATCTAAGAAGCTCAATCACAAAGATCAGGTCACTAATTTTGTGGCATTACCTGGAGAATCTGTGAGTAGCTCGTGGGACAGATTCACTGCTTTTGTAAGAAGTGTCCCAAATCACCGTATTGACAATGAGTCACTGAAGGAATATTTCTATCGAGAACAGGATGATAACAATAAAGCAGTACTTGACACTATTGTTGGAGGTTCATATGGTGATTGTACATACGCACAGATTGCTGAAAAATTGGAGAGGATCTCTCGCAACAATAAAGCGTGGAGCACTAGAAGGTCAGATACTGGGAGAAACACATTTGCTGTTCATAATGCTACTGTTAACTCTGCAGATGATATTCATGAAGAGATGGCTCAGATGAGGACAGAGTTGGGGTTGGTATTGAAGCATGTGAGTGGAGGATCAGAAAAGGTAAATGTTGTGAATTACTTAACTAGAACTCCACCACCAGTTGAAGAGTGTTACTATGAAGAGGACACTTATGCGGTGAATGATCAGACGGGGGGTTTCTGACCAAACGCCCAAGGATCCAACGCGGAAAATTGGCGCCAAGGTCAAGGGAACCAAGGTTGGAACTATGGAAATTACAACCGAGAGGGTCACTATGTCCGAGATGGGAACTTCAATCGCGACAACAACTACAACAGGAACAACTATGGCAACAGAAACGACCGGGTTGGACCCTATGTTCCCCCTCAAAATCGGGAATCTGGTGCTAGGGAAGTTGGAGGTAATATGACGCGTATTGAAGATATGCTGCAGAAGATGATGAGAAGGTTTGATGCTACTGATGAGAATGTGAAGGAGATAAGAAACGACTTATCTGGTATTGGTCAAAAGGTTGATGCCCATGCAGTGTCAATAAAGCATCTAGAGCAGCAGATGACGCAGTTGTCTACTACAGTGAACCCGTGTCAATCTGGCACTCTTCCTAGCAACACCATCCAGAATCCAAAGAATGATGGTCATTGTATGGCAATTACTACTCGAGGAGGTAAGCAAACCATAGACCCACCTATGCCGTCTGTGGTGGAAGTTGAGAATAGAAAAGAAGATGATGTTCACAAGAGGAGTCAGAGGTTGTGACAGAACAAGAAGTGGAGATACCTCAGAAAGTGGTTCCCATACCTAGACCTCCACCACCTTTTCCACAAAGGTTAGTGAAGAAGACTGAAAATGGTAAATATCGCAGGTTTATCACTTTGTTGAAGCAACTTTTTATCAATGTTCCTTTGATAGAAGACTTGGAGCAAATGCCTGGATATGCAAAATTCATGAAAGACATGGTGACAAAAAAAAGGTCTGTGAGTTTCGAAGATGATGATAGATTGCAGCATTGTAGTGCTATTGCTATAAGATCTCTGGTGCAGAAGAAAGAAGACCCTGGTGCTTTTACAATCCCATGTACTATAGGGTTATTACACTTTGCTAAGGCATTGTGTGATCTTGGTGCTAGCATCAACCTCATGCCTTTATCTATTCACAAGAAGTTGGGTCTAGGGGATCCAAAGCCTACTGCAATGCGGTTACTGATGGCTGATCGGACTGTGAAGAGGCCCATAGGTGTGCTCCATGATGTGCTAGTGAAAGTAGAATCTTTCATCTTTTCGGCGGATTTTGTGGTTCTTGACTGTGAGGTTGATTTTAAGGTTCCCATCATCCTTGGGAGACCATTTCTTGCCACAGGGCGTGCGTTGGTTGATATGGAAAAGGGACAGATGAAGTTCAGACTGAACAATGAAGAAGCAACTTTCAATATCAGTAGATCCATGAAGCAGAATGGTGAGCTACAAACAGTATCTGCTATAACTTACAGAGTGGAGAGTGGGTCAGAAGTGCAAATTGAAGAGCGATTAGGTGTTGAGGCACTAGCAGCAGTCATGATGAATTTTGATAGTGATGGTATTGACGAGTATGATGAGTTGGTAGCCGCACTTGATAAGTGTGAATACCGGTCCAAACCAAAGAAGTATGAGCTCGACATGAAGAATCGCGAGTCCCCACCCACAAGACCATCTATTGTGGAGGCCTCGAAATTGGAGCTCAAAGCTCTACCACCGCACTTAAGGTATGTATATTTAGGCGAAGAGAATACTTTGCCGGTCATCATTGCAGCAGATTTGAATGCAAGGCAAGTAGAGTGCTTGGTGACTGTATTAAAGAGGTTCAAGCGAGCGATTGGGTGGACAATTGTAGACATTATTGGGATCCCCCCGATATCTGTTGTCACAAAATCCAACTCATGCCAGATCATAAGCCCAGTGTTGAGCACCAGAGAAGATTAAATCCACCTATGCAAGAGATAGTCAAAAAGGAGATCATTAAGTGGCTGGATGCGGGAGTTATTTATCCCATCTCAAATAGCAATTGGGTATGTCCTGTGCAGTATGTACCAAAGAAAGGTGGTATGACTGTGGTTCCAAATGAACGAAATGAGCTTGTTCCAATGAGGCCTGTCACTGGATGGAGAGTTTGCATGGATTATCGGAAGCTGAATGCGTGGACAGAGAAAGACCACTTCCCTATGCGATTCATGGACCAGATGTTAAATAGGCTTGCAGGCAAGGGTTGGTATTGTTTTCTTGATGGGTATTCAGGCTACAATCAAATTTCTATAGCTCCTGAAGACCAAGAGAAGACCACCTTCACTTGCCCATATGTGACCTTTGCTTTCAAACGAATGTCATTCGGATTATGCAATGCTCCAGCGACCTTCCAAAGATGTATGATGTCGATATTTTCTGATATGGTGGAGGACACTATTGATGTGTTCATGGATGATTTTTCAGTCATAGGTGATTCATTTGATCATTGTCTAGAACATATGGCCGAGGTGCTCAAAAGATGTGAAAACTGCAACTTGGTACTGAATTGGGAGAAATGTCATTTCATGGTAAAAGAAGGTATAGTGTTGGGTCATCGAATTTCAGAGAAAGGTATTGAGGTTGATAGAGCTAAAGTTGAGGTAATAGAAAAGCTTCCACCACCCATCTCTATAAAAGGTGTTAGAAGTTTTCTTGGGCATGCAGGTTTTTATAAGAGTTTCATCAAAGATTTCTCAAAAATTGCACATCCCTTGTGCAAACTGCTCGAGAAGGAGAATAAGTTCTGCTTTGATGATGCTTGTCTTAGAGCATTTGGAGAGTTGAAGGAAAAGTTGGTTACAGCACCTATCATTATTTCACCAGATTGGGGACAACCGTTTGAGGTAATGTGTGATGCAACTGGAGTGGCGCTTGGTGTAGTATTGGGTCAAAGGCGTGAGAAAATTCTTCACCCTATTTACTATGCTAGCAAACCTCTGAATGAGGCCCAGAAGAATTATACAGTGACCGAACAAGAACTTACGGTGGTTTTTGCATTCAAAAAATTTCGTTCCTACTTGCTTGGTACTAAGGTCATCGTGCATACTGACCATTCTGCATTGAGGTATTTGATGGCGAAAAAGGATGCAAAACCACGATTGATTAGATGGGTGTTGTTGCTGCAAGAGTTCGATTTTGTGGTAAAAGATAGAAAGGAAACCGAAAATCAAGTTGCAGACCACTTGTCCAGATTAGAGGAAGAGGCCATGCTAAAGCTTGGAGATAGGGTTGAAATTAATGATGCTTTTCCAGATGAACAGGTATTGGCTGCTTCTAATGATTTGATTCCTTGGTTCGCAGACTTTGCTAATTATTTGGCAAGCGACATGTGCCTCCCGATTTGTCTTTTCACCAAAGAAAGAAATTTATGCATGATGTGAAGAAATTCTTTTGGGATGAACCTTATTTGTATCGTAGTTGTGCTGATGGGATTATTCATCGCTGTGTGCCTGAGGTTGAAATGTTGAGTGTACTTGAAGCATGTCATTCATCACCCGTTGGTGGGCATCATAGTGGTATTCGGACTGCACATAAGATTTTGCAGTGTGGATACTATTGGCCTACCATCCACCAAGATGCTCATGATTTCGCCAAGTCTTGTGATCGGTGCCAAAGAGATGGGGGTATTTCAAAGAGGCAAGAACTCCCTATGAATCCCATATTGGTGATCGAATTGTTTGATTTATGGGGCATTGATTTCATGGGCCCATTTGTGAGTTCATACGGGATGAAGTATATTCTGGTTGCGGTTCATTATGTATCGAAGTGGATGGAAGCAGTAGCACTCCCCAACAATGAAGGTAAAAGTGTCACCGCATTCTTGAAAAAGAATATCTTCTCCAGATTTGGTACACCAATGGCTATTATTAGCGATGGAAGCTCTCACTTTTGTAATAAGTTGTTCAAAACACTACTTGAGAAATATGGGGTCCGTCACAATGTAGCCACTCCTTATCATCCACAGACTAGCGGTCAAGTTGAGGTGTCCAACAGAGAAATAAAGCAGATATTGGCGAAGACTGTGAATGCCAATAGAACTGATTGGTCAAGGAAGCTTGATGATGCTCTATGGGCATATTGCACTGCATACAAGACCCCCATAGGTCTGTCGCCTTATCAACTTGTATATGGGAAGTCTTGTCATTTACCAGTAGAGCTAGAGCACAAGGCTATGTGGGCAATGAAGAAGTTAAATTTGGATTGGGGCACCGCATCTAATCAAAGGATGAATGACTTGAACGTGCTTGATGAATTTCGCCTAAAAGCTTATGAAAGTTCAGCCTTATACAAAGAGAAGATGAAGAGGTATCATGATCAAAGAATTGAAAAGCAAGAATTTGTGGTTGGTGATCATGTGCTGAGTAATCAAGATACCTGCGTCGTGCCGTGACGTTAAATCAAGCGCTGCTTGGGAGGCAACCCAACATGTACAATCTAGCCAGCAATAGGGTTCTGTTTTCCATTACGTAGTTTAGCTTTTTTTGATTACTTGCGTCTCTGTATCAATGTAGTTAGGGGTTTCAGTATTTTAGTTCTTAGTGTTGGCTAGAAGTAATATAGGGTCCGTGTCTAAAAAGTGTCCAGAAAATGTAAAAAAATAGCCTATTGGTTGCTACATGTGCAGGTACACTATGCAAGAAATCTACAGAAAATGGTCTGGTGCAGAGGTCTATGGACCCCATCGACGGTCCGTCGATTAATCCACGGACCGTCAATGGTGTCCGTAGATCCCAGGTAAGTCCCTAAAATTGTCCTAGTATAATTGTGATCTACGGTCCCGATCTACGGACCGTAGATTGACTCACAGACCGTAGACGGGGTCTCGTTAGTCCAAACCCTACAGTTGACTGACCCGACCCGGACCCCCATTACTTAAAACCCCCATTTTTTTCAAATCATTTCCCTTCCCTCCATTACTCCCAAAACCGTTTCACCCACCCTTTCAACTCCCCAAATCACTCCATAACCACCACATAATATCCTTCCTTCCATATATTCCCAAAACCCCTTCCATACCATAATCAACCCACTCCATAATCTGATAAAAAAGGGTTCGGTGTTTGGTCAGTGACGAAAAGATGACTCCTTGGTCTTGCTAAATCATAGTATCATCACGCAATCACCCCACTCCTTATTGCTTGTAAGGTAATAGACTTTCTCTTCACTTTGAATTTCGATTCATAGATTGAATATAGAGGGTCGGGAGTGGGTCTTGACCTTGGGTAATTGTTAGATGAAATTGCATGATAAACATGAATAGTACAATGCCCTTGGAACGATAGATAGTGATTGTATAGCATTAATTGTGATGTGAGTTTATGTGATCGTAAATTCTATAGGCTAGTTTCGATTTAGGGTTCCACATCTAGTTTAAATTGTTGGGTATAATAATCGGTCGGAATACTAAGAATGACGAACTAGCATATTTTAAGTATGTATATGCATGATTAGGTTGTGTTAATGTTGAAACCAAAAGCCAAAAATGTATGATACCTGACACTGATGGCTTCCACGATACCCCGTCTACGGACCGTAGATGGGGTTCGTCATTAGATGCCCTGCAAATTTTCCACAAGTGTAAAACCACAGAGGTGGACTATGGTCCGTAGATCCATCTACGGACCGTTCTGCACTTCCGTGGTTTTCATCTGCGACCTATCTTTCAGGCATCCTGTTCCACGGAAGAGATCTACGGACCGTAGCTCAGTCTACGGACCGTAAGTCTCCTCCGTGGATGACTTCTGTAGCATCTGTCATTTTTTTTGTGGACTTAGTTTAGGGTTGTTACCAACTCTAAATAAGTTCTTATGTTGCATATGGTTAGTTTTGGCACTAATGACGTTCCTGCAGGTACGATGGCACCCAAGAAGATGGTCACCTACTCGAAACGGGGCAAGTCCAAATCGGTTGCCCCTAGCTTCTGGTTGATTGATGAGGACACCGAGAACGACTCTGACCCCGCATATGTGCCTCTCAACCCTAGGGCCTCTAGCGCAGTACCCAGGAGCACCCCCCGGAAGGTGATCCCCGACGTAGTCACTGTCTCCCAGTCTGATGAGGAGCACACACTGATCGGGTCACCAACTGGGGCTGCTTCCAGTTCGGAGGGACCTA